>NC_134362.1:197837487-198048105 GCF_048569485.1 Anomaloglossus baeobatrachus | reverse complement strand
ATAGTGATGAGACGCCAAATCAGACAGGTGAAGAGGAGCCGCAAACATCAGAAAGTGATGCCAAAGTGGAGTCCGATCCGGCTCAGTTTGTGTGGCCGGCGTGGTCCAATAGAGATCTGCGGCACAGGCTGTCCACGGGTAAGGCTTTACCGTATAAGGCTTTGGGGAAGACCGGCTCTCCTCTTAACTTGCTATCTTGTGCTAGACGTCCTCGTCAGGTGGGGGGTGTAGAGGAGCCTGGCTGACCACACTGCAAATAATGTAACCAGTGTTAAAGGGTGGCGAAAATGTAAACGTGAACTAAACTGAAACCCTCTACATAAATTTTATCATCCGGTCATTAGTTACAAATTCATTTTTTCGTTTCCATCTAGAAATCACCGAGAAATCGTTGTCCAAATTAAGGTAAGATTGTGCCTCCTCGTGTCATAATTCTCTGTTTCTACGTGAGGATGTGCAGCGTCTTCAGGGACTGCATGAAATGGCTTAATGTTCACCAGTACTTTAACTACTGGAAACAATGAATGAAAAGTTTTGACTATTCTGTTGTTTAAGATCAATTGGTGAGAAGAAGCCAGAAATGGAAAAGAAACAAGGCCTGACAAGGTAAGTGCACTCTGCGAAGAAATGTATATGCCCCCCCCCCCCTTCCCTTACACCTCCAGGAGCTTTCCTAACCTCCCATTCTAGATTCATACACAATGCAGTCAAGGGGTAATGTTCTCCTGAAATCAGCAAACCCAGACTCCTCCATCAGATCAAGATGTGCAAGCCATCACTGCACAGAACACGACTCCTCCAGAGTCCAGTGGTGGCGGCTTTACACTGCTCCAGCCGATGCTCGGCATTGTGCTTGGTGATGTACGGCTCGGCATTGTGCTTGGTTGATGTACGGCTCGGCATTGTGCTTGGTGATGTACGGCTCGGCATTGTGCTTGGTGATGTATGGCTCAGCATTGTGCTTGGTGATGTATGGCTCGGCATTGTGCTTGGTGATGTACGGCTCGGCATTGTGCTTGGTGATGTACGGCTTGGCATTGTGCTTGGTGATGTACGGCTCGGCATTGTGCTTGGTGATGTTCGGCTCGGCATTGTGCTTGGTGATGTACGGCTCGGCATTGTGCTTGGTGATGTACGGCTCGGCATTGTGCTTGGTGATGTACGGCTCGGCATTGTGGCATGGGGGCCAGGAGGGTATACCCTGGGGGGGGCGAGGCCGGAGGGTACATATCAGTGGCAATGATGCCAGAGGTTATTCACAGGCACAAAAATTGAGGTGTTTTCTCCATACATAGTATCACCATGTGTCAGGCTTTCATTCGCACCTCCGTGCTGCTGTTCCGTGTCCCACTTGTGGTTCTTCGGCCTCCGGTTGCAGATCACTTCTTGTATTATACCGCACTCGTGTATATCAGGTGACAACCATTCATTGTTCACTTTCCATCACAGACTTCTTCAGTTCTTAAGCCCCACGGCGAGGCAGTCCCCAGAAGAGGAGTCCCAGAATGGTAGGACTATCTGTGCGGTCATATTCATGTCTATACAGCCCGGGGACGCACATCATTTACGGTTAGGGGCTGATTTCCGCACAACGTTGCTTCCCGCTCCTCTTCTCTCCTCTTCTCTCTTCCTTCTCCTCGTTCTCCTTCTTCTTCCTCCTTCTTCTTCCTCCTCTTCTTCCTCCTCCTTCCTCCTCCACCTTCCTCCTCTTCTTCCTCCTCCTTCTTCCTCCTCCTTCTTCCTCCTCCTCTTTCTTCCTCCTCTTCTTCCTCCTCCTCCTCCTTCCTCCTCCTCCTGCTCTCCTCCTCTTCTTCCTCCTCCTCTTCTTCCACCTCCTCCTTCTTCCTCCTCCTCCTTCTCCTCCTCCTCCTCTCCTCCTCCTTCTCTCCTCCTCCTCCTCCTTCTTCCTCCTCCTCCTTCCTCTCCTCCTCCTCCTCCTCCTTCTTCCTCCTCCTCCTCCTTCTCCTCCTCTCCTCCTTCTTCTTCCTCCTCCTTCTTCTTCCTCCTCCTCCTCCTTCTTCTTCCTCCTTCTTCTTCCTCCTCCTTCTTCCTCCTCCTCTCTTCCTCCTCTCTCTCTCTCCTCCTCCTTCTTCCTCCTCCTCTTCTTCCTCCTCTCCTCCTCTCTTCTCCTCCTCCTTCTTCCTCCTCCTCCCCTTCTTCCTCCTCCTCTTCTCCTCCTCCTCCTCCTCCTCCTCTTCCTCCTCCTCCTCCTTCCTTCTTCCTTCCTCCTCCTCCTTCTTCCTCCTCCTCCTCCTTCTTCCTCCTCCTCCTCCTCCTTCTCTCCTCCTCCTTCTCCTCCTCCTTCTTCCTCCTCCTCTCTTCCTCCTCCTTCTTCCTCCTCCTTCTTCCTCCTCTTCTCCTCCTCCTCCTCCTTCTTCCTCCTCCTCCTCCTTCTTCCTCCTCCTCCTCCTTCTTCCTCCTCCTCCTCCTTCTTCCTCCTCCTCCTTCCTCCTCCTCCTCCTCCTCCTCCTCCTCCTCCTCTCCTCCTCTTCCTCCTCCTTCTCCTTGTTCCTCCTCCTTCCTCCTCCTTCTTCTCCTCCTCCTCCTCCTCCTCCTCCTTCCTCTCCTCCTCCTCCTCCTTCTTCCTCCTCCTTCTCCTTGTTCCTCCTCCTTCCTCCTCCTTCTTCCTCCTCCTTCCTCCTCCTCCTTCCTCCTCCTCCTCTCCTTCTCTCCTCCTCTCTCTTCTCTCCTCCTCCTTCTTCCTCCTCCTCCTTCTTCCTCCTCCTCCTTCTTCCTCCTCCTCCTCCTTCCTCCTCCTCCTTGTTCCTCCTCCTTCCTCCTCCTTCTTGTTCCTCCTCCTTCCTCCTCCTCCTTCTTCCTCCTCCTTCTTCCTCCTCCTCTTTCTTCCTCTTCCTCCTTCTTCCTCCTCCTTCTTCCTCCTCCTCCTCCTTCTTCCTCCTCATCCCTCCTCCTCCTTCTTCCTCCTTCTCCTCCTCCTCCTCCTTCTTCCTCCTCCTCCTCCTTCTTCCTCCTCCTCCTCCTTCTTCCTCCTCCTCCTCCTTCTTCCTCCTCCTCCTCCTCCTTCTTCCTCCTCCTCCTCCTCCTCCTTCTTCCTCCTTCTTCCTCCTCCTCCTCCTTCTTCCTCCTTCTTCCTCCTCCTTCTTCCTCCTCCTTCCTCCTCCTCCTTCTTCCTCCTACCTCCTCCTACCTCCTCCTTCTTCTTCTTCCTTTTCATTTTTCCCAATTCATGCTATTTACAAAATAATCATATTCACTATCGCCACAGGTGCAGAAATTGTCATTTATCAGAAATCAGACCTTTCTCCATACTGACAATTTAACTTTCCTGCAGCCTCCAAGATTCACAAATCCCGGGCACGCTGTATTTGTGAGCCAGTCGCTGTCCCCGTGCTCCACCCTGGACGATACGTCGCTCTCTACAGATATTAAAAAGGTATTTGTAATGGTAAAACGCCTGTCTATTGGATGAACCGGGTAATATTAGTGAGAGTTTCCATTCTGCGTCTGTTTCAGCGACTTGCTATGTGCGGCTACAATGGACCGAATCTGACGGAGTCCTACTGCTGGTCCCCAATAGCCGAGGGCTTCGATACCATTGTGATCTGCCCCGATGGATCCAATCCCATATATTATATTCCTCCCCTTCTGACGTATCTAAGCTATGCATCCACGGCCTACAAATTACTGCCCGCTAAACACGGGGTGAGTACATATGGGGTGTTACCGGATTTTTCGGTTTATAAGACACACCTCAAATTTAGAGAAAACAAAACAAAAAGATGGGGTCCGCCTAACAATCTTAAGGGGGGAAGGTGTCAGCGGTGGTGGAGCGGGGTCACAGGACGCAGAGGTGGTGGGTGGAGCGGGGTCACAGGAGGCAGGGGTGGTGGTAGAGTAGGTTGATGCTGGCCAGCGGGTGTCTGAAGTAGGCAACTTCCAGAAACTGTCAGCGGTGCAGGCTTCAAAGAAATGGCACCCGAAGTCGGCGCGTGCATGCATTGAGCTATCGGCTTAGTAACAAGCCAAGATCTCATCTGCGCCCACGCCACCTCCGAGCACCATTTTCCTTAAGTTCTTTGCTAGGAGATCAATGTGGGCTGGAGGCGGCGCATGCGCAGATGAGATCTTGAGCTGAGAGCTCCATTTGTGCACACGCCGACTCCGGGTGCCAATATTTGAAACCTGCACCACCGACATCTTCAGGATGCCCCTGCCTTACCACTCCCAGCACGGCTCCCCCGCAGGCCCCGGCACGTCTTCCCGCAGGCCCCGGCACGTCTTTCCCGCAGGCCCCGCCACGTCTTTCCCGCAGGCCCCGCCACGTCTTTCCCGCAGGCCCCGGCACGTCTCCCCCGCAGGCCCCGGCACGTCTCCCCGCAGCCCCGGCACGTCTCCCCCGCAGGCCCCGGCACGTCTCCCCCGCAGGCCCCGGCACGTCTCCCCCGCAGGCCCCGGCACGTCTCCCCCGCAGGCCCCGGCACGTCTCCCCGCAGGCCCCGGCACGTCTCCCCCGCAGGCCCCGGCACGTCTCCCCCGCAGGCCCGGCACGTCTCGCCCGCAGGCCCCGGCACGTCTCGCCCGCAGGCCCCGGCACGTCTCGCCCGCAGGCCCCGGCACGTCTCGCCCGCAGGCCCGGCACGTCTCGCCCGCAGGCCCCGGCACGTCTCGCCCGCAGGCCCCGGCACGTCTCGCCCGCAGGCCCCGGCACGTCTCGCCCGCAGGCCCCGGCACGTCTCGCCCGCAGGCCCCGGCACGTCTCGCCCGCAGGCCCCGGCACGTCTCGCCCGCAGGCCCCGGCACGTCTCGCCCGCAGGCCCCCGGCACGGCTCGCCCGCAGACCCCGGCACGGCTCGCCCAGCATTTCCCCTACCTCCTGCTACTCCTCTCCATTACCTCCCGGTAAGGTGCATTCAGATTATAAAACGCACCCCTCATTTTCCTACCAAAGTTTTGGGAGGAAAAATGCAAATTATAATCCAGAAAATACCAATTTATTTATTTTTTTTAATTTGCCATTACTATTTCAAGCTGTCTGCACACATAACCCGAGCTATATAACGGACATGGAAGACTCGTAAATGATCAGATTTTCTGAATTATTTTTTGGGGGAAATTCTTTCTCTGTAGCCCCACGCGGTGATCGTCTGCCCCGGTTGGGGTAAAGCTCACTTTGTGTACAAGCAGCTGATGGACTTAAGTAAATACATCCGGCCGCTGAGCCCGTGCTGCTCCTGGTTGGACTTAAAAAAGACGACGTTGAGAGCATTAACTTTAGAAAATCATGTGAGTGTCCTTTTTTTAGGGGGGGGGGAATTTTCAGGGCGTGCACTGCTCCTATCTTTTGGATTAACCTCTTGTTTATGTGGACAGGTGAGATTGTTGTCACCACCCCCGCACAGTTTGCTGCGGTGTTTGGCGCATCATGGACTTCTCCTGCTTCGCCTGTGTCATCTGGTCTTTGATGAAGTGGACGTGCTTTTCTCCAGGGCAGGAGCGGAGGTAAGCGGGGCTCACTGAATAAATAAACCACTGATTTTGATACAGATTGATTAGATAATTTTGCACGGGGCAGTCACGACTCTCCCTCGAAGGAGCGGGAAGGGAGAGGGTCGAATAAATGGATTTCATCACGCCTGAAACTTTATCACCTGGGATGGTCCTGTTCAGAAGCTCCAGTTTTTTGTCCCAATATTGAGCTCCGGATCCTTCGGATAGTTTATAGGTGTGAGAGAACATCTTGTAATAGGGCTCAGCTAACACTGGTGGGCGGGGAAGGTTCACATTTCTGTTCACGCCCCTACTGCTCTTATTGGTGCGTAGTTCGGAGGAGTTATTTCTTTGTTTGAGGTACTATATAAACTGGTCACATGATGTAATAAAGCAGAAACTTTCATTGCACCGCAAAGCGTGTGTGATGTATTGATTATCCCTCCAGTATGCCTTAATAAAATGACAGTCCCATATCATGTGCCAAAAATCCGCCTTAGCCCTCCCACATCTCAGACAGCAGTCACTCCGAAGACCCCCCATATTGCTAAGTTTTACAGGAGTAATATAGCTCTGATGGATAATGTACTATTGGATGAATTTGTTATTAATAGCCGGTATGAGATTCAGCAACATCATCCCAGACTATATCATCCAGCTCTGGAATTCTCCGCTTCCATTTGTCTATGACAGGTGTTGAGGATGAGACTCAAGCGGTCTCTCTGGATCTGACTGCTGTTCCAAATTATATTGTCGTGTGTGCACAGCGAGAAAGAATAACAATTAGTTGAATCAATTATGACTCTCTCTCTCTCACGACTGACTAGCCGACAGACTGATCTTTATTCTTAGACAAAGCCCTTATAGGACCAAGAAGTAAAAGGGTGTAAACAAAAGTTTAGTCCAATCAAATATCGTTGGTCGGGGCTCAAGACGTATAGAAATTAGCATAATCTCTTCTGCATTGGTCAGTCCAAGCTTTAGGAATTTCTCCTTTGTTCATCATCTTGGGTGTAGACAGGATGTGGCAGCCATCTTCATGTTACATATATACTGGTATATACTGTGTTAAGGAAAATCACTAAATATACAGTATACATATATACGTGTTTGTAAGAAACCAAAGCATTCATAAATATGTGTGTTAGTTTACATCTACTAAACTATATACCTGAGTCTATGAAATGGCTGAATTAAGTATTTTTAGTTACTTAATTCTTATCCTCAACACAGGTAGTGGGTTATTTTGTGCCTTGGCATGAATGAGAGAGGAGTACAACCTAGAGATTTACCCTCCGGGGACCTGACCATTCTGATAATTGGGAAAATGAGAATTTAAGATCTCTTCCGGGGAACTGACATTGGAACGCATGTCTAATCTGGGAGTCTGGCAAGTCAAATGTGGACTGCAACTATGCAAAGGAGCGAAACGTGCGGTTGGGAACCAGAGAGCCCACCGAGGTTATTCCCTTAATTTGCCATTCTCTAAAGCAGGGGTGGGAACCTCCGGCCCGCGGGCCGTATGCGGCCCGCAATGACCTTTTCTGTGGCCCCCAGGGCACTGGGGCAGATTCCCGGTGGTTGTGGTGCTCGGGCAGCTGCTCATCTTGTCTATTGCCGGCAGACAGCACTGGGGGTGGGACTTCCTCCCTCTGGCTCCTACATGCTCCCTGTGAGATTGCAGCTAGAATCAGAGTGATGGGGGAGGGGCCTGCACGGGATATAGAAGGCTGTATAGTGCCGTGCGTTCTACCTCTCACACTCCCATTCTGTGCTCGGCTGTTCATGGCTAGCAGGTCTTTTCTTGGAGAGAAAAGACGAGAATGAAGCCAGCCCTTGAGCTGAGCTGCTGCATCCATCACTTGTGCTGCACCTGATCTTACAGGGCAACTAAGCAGCAGGTACTTATATCTGCGCTAAGTGTGTTTATATCTAATATATACCACCATATATCAAATGTATTTGTGACTTAAGTGTCCAGCGTCTGTTGTGTATACGACATGTGCGTGTGCTGTGTATACAGCGTGTGTGCTGTGTGTGTGCTGTGTATACAGCGTGTGTGCTGTGTGTGTGCTGTGTATACAGCGTGTGTGCTGTGTGTGTGCTGTGTATACGGCGTGTGTGCTGTGTATACGGCGTGTGTGCTGTGTATACGGCGTGTGTGCTGTGTATGTGCTGTGTATACGGCGTGTGTGCTGTGTATGTGCTGTGTATACGGCGTGTGTGCTGTGTGTGTGCTGTGTATACAGCGTGTGTGCTGTGTGTGTGCTGTGTATACAGCGTGTGTGCTGTGTGTGTGCTGTGTATACAGCGTGTGTGTGCTGTGTATACAGCGTGTGTGTGCTGTGTATACAGCGTGTGTGCTGTGTGTGTGCTGTGTATACAGCGTGTGTGCTGTGTGTGTGCTGTGTATACAGCGTGTGTGCTGTGTGTGTGCTGTGTATACAGCATGTGTGCTGTGTGTGTGCTGTGTATACGGCGTGTGTGCTGTGTGTGTGCTGTGTATACGGCGTGTGTGCTGTGTGTGTGCTGTGTATACGGCGTGTGTGCTGTGTGTGTGCTGTGTATACGGCGTGTGTGCTGTGTGTGTGCTGTGTATACGGCGTGTGTGCTGTGTCTGTGCTGTGTATACGGCGTGTGTGCTGTGTATGTGCTGTGTATACGGCGTGTGTGCTGTGTATGTGCTGTGTATACGGCGTGTGTGCTGTGTGTGTGCTGTGTATACGGCGTGTGTGCTGTGTGTGTGCTGTGTATACGGCGTGTGTGCTGTGTGTGTGCTGTGTATACGGCGTGTGTGCTGTGTATGTGCTGTGTATACGGCGTGTGTGCTGTGTATGTGCTGTGTATACGGCGTGTGTGCTGTGTATGTGCTGTGTATACGACGTGTGTGCTGTGTATGTGCTGTGTATACGGCGTGTGTGCTGTGTATGTGCTGTGTATACGGCGTGTGTGTGCTGTGTATACGGCGTGTGTGCTGTGTGTATGCTGTGTATACGGCGTGTGTGCTGTGTGTGTGCTGTGTATGTGCTGTGTATACGGCGTGTGTGCTGTGTGTGTGCTGTGTATACGGCGTGTGTGCTGTGTGTGTGCTGTGTATACGGCGTGTGTGCTGTGTATGTGCTGTGTATACGGCGTGTGTGCTGTGTATGTGCTGTGTATACGGCGTGTGTGCTGTGTATGTGCTGTGTATACGGCGTGTGTGCTGTGTATGTGCTGTGTATACGGCGTGTGTGCTGTGTATGTGCTGTGTATACGGCGTGTGTGCTGTGTATGTGCTGTGTATACGGCGTGTGTGCTGTGTATGTGCTGTGTATACGGCGTGTGTGCTGTGTATGTGCTGTGTATACGGCGTGTGTGCTGTGTATGTGCTGTGTATACGGCGTGTGTGCTGTGTATGTGCTGTGTATACGGCGTGTGTGCTGTGTATGTGCTGTGTATACAGCGTGTGTGCTGTGTGTGTGCTGTGTATACAGCGTGTGTGCTGTGTATGTGCTGTGTATACGGCGTGTGTGCTGTGTGTGTGCTGTGTATACGGCGTGTGTGCTGTGTATGTGCTGTGTATACGGCGTGTGTGCTGTGTGTGTGCTGTGTATACGGCGTGTGTGCTGTGTATACGGCGTGTGTGCTGTGTATACGGCGTGTGTGCTGTGTATGTGCTGTGTATACGGCGTGTGTGCTGTGTATGTGCTGTGTATACGGCGTGTGTGCTGTGTATGTGCTGTGTATACGGCGTGTGTGCTGTGTATGTGCTGTGTATACGGCGTGTGTGCTGTGTATGTGCTGTGTATACGGCGTGTGTGCTGTGTGTGTGTTGTGTATACGGCGTGTGTGCTGTGTGTGTGCTGTGTATACGGCGTGTGTGTGTGCTGTGTTTGGCACTTAATAAAGTTTCATATTGTAAGGTTTATTGGTATATCTAATTCCTG
This sequence comes from Anomaloglossus baeobatrachus, assembly GCF_048569485.1. NCBI lineage: Eukaryota > Metazoa > Chordata > Amphibia > Anura > Aromobatidae > Anomaloglossus > Anomaloglossus baeobatrachus. The sequence continues at coordinate 198,038,731 of NC_134362.1, read as the reverse complement.
GTGTGCACATGTTTACATGCAGAACTTTTTGGCTTGTTGAGTGCTGTGTATGGCTTGTGTGTGCGGTATACGGCATGTGAGTGCTGTGTGCAGTATACAGTATCTCCTGTGCATGTGTACTATATATATGGCCAGTGTGTGTCATGGGTAGTGTACAATATGACAACTGTGTCAAGGCTGTGTGCAGTATACGGGCAGTGTGTCAGAGCGGTGTGTGTATGTACAGTGTCTCCTGTGTAATATATATGATTTACCAATCTGCGCTTCAAACAAAGACAAACCTGGAAAAGCAGTTGAGACGCAAACATCACAGCGCACCAAAGAGAATCAGCTCTAGCCGCCACAGTAGGGGTATAGGGGTGAGTTAATTAATTGTTTGACCAATTATAGCCGTGTCATTTTCAAGTTGATGATTTTGTGCGGCCCCCGAAGGTTGGTAGAATTTTCCAAATGGCCCCCGGCAGTAAAAAGGTTCCCCACCCCTGCTCTAAAGTCATGGAGTCCTAGAAAATGGGGAAGATCCATATTGTGCCATAATGGGGCCTCGAGAGGAATATCAATATAGCCAAACACATTTTTAGCCTCCTTCCATACTTTAATACCCAGTTGATATATCAGGAGTAGCTTGTGAGAAAAGACATACTTGGGGTCGACCAGTAAGTCCCAGAGGAGGTCCAGACCCGCATATTCTGCTAATTAAGATTCTGAAGGATCAAGCGCCCCAGACTGCATCCACGTGCCCAAATACTTCAACTGACCGGCTAAATAATACAAATACATATCGGGAAGTGCCATACCTCCCAATTATTTAGGTCTCTGTAACTTAGCCAGCTGAAGCTTAGATCTAAACGATCTCCCCCGAAATAAAAGAAATCAACACGTAAAATAAATCTTATTAATTTGGAGTTCAAGACTTATAGAAGGGAGTGTGTTTCGCTCACAGAATTTGGTGCCGAAACCCGGGACACTGCAATACTCGATCCGGATCTCGATTGAGTATCGATCTTTTAGAAACAGTAATGCCAAAAGCTGCAGCATATCGGTGGATGTCGGGCACTCCCACCCATTAGCTGGGAACACATACGGTAGTAATTGGCACAACCCATACACTGTGATTGAGTACTAGGTGTCTTTATTGATGATCTATAAGGACAAGTCTTTAATATCCAAGTCCAGGAAAACTTTTAATTGCTGAATTATTTCTGTTTCCAGATGTCAGAAATACTTCAGATCTACCAGAAGATCGTGTCCGTAGAGAACAGAGAGGGCACCCCCCAACAAATTGTGGCCGTTGGAAGCAAATGGACCCACGACATGCGACTTTTGACGCAATACCAGTCAACACCGCGCGTCGTGATCACCAGGATGGAGCAGGCGGCCGTCGTCGCCAACGTGCAGCAGGTATCCATGTTCTGCCACAGTCTGAAGGCTACCACACTCCCTGTTTTGGTTTCAGCTCAATAACCTCCCTCTTTTTGCTCAGATCATTCACCTCTGCCTGGACTGTGATAAGATGTCCGTATTGCTCCAGTGCTTAGATTATACACCGGTCGATGCCCAAAAGCTGATCATATACACCAAAAATGATGTTGAGGCGGAGTTGGTGCACAAGGTAGGTGCAGATTTGTTGTGCTGTATTGCTGATCCGCTGAGCTCTGGTTCATACGGTTATGGCTCCAAATATCGTATGTATTCCAAAATTGGTTCAATAGATGTATGTTTTCTATGGTGCCACTCAACTCCTCCAGCAACGCTTAAGGAAGCAGTAGGATTGGAAGGATTAAAATGGTCATCATAGACCTGACATTGTTATAAAACTCGATGTTCAGTCCAGATCTTGGGGCATGTATCTTTCCTATAATCCATTTCTTATTTATCTCTTCCTAGGCCGTTAAGACGGCTTCTGTGTACAGTTTATTGCTGCATAACAGTCTGGTGCACACTTTTAGCCATGTCCTGGAGCAGTGGAAGAAGGCGAGCAGTCGCCGCACAGTAATGGTCTTGGGTAAGCAGCCATAAGATAAATGCACGTGACTATGGACTTCCATCAAAGGTCCCTAGAAATGGGACTTTGGACTGCCATATAATATAACTATAAGTGTAACGCTCACCGCCGGTGATGGTACTGCGGCGAGCTGAAGTGGACCCACTGGACCACAGGAGAACCAATGAGCCTACTCTTATGTGGGGTAGAAGACCGGAACTGTGGCAGCTGACCCCCAGGACCCCTAAGCCTACTCTTATGTGGGGTAGAGGATCGGGACTGTGGCAGCAGAGCCCCAGGACAGGGGTGGACACGGGAGCAGACAGGACCGAGTCTTAAGTGCAGTAAGGGATCACCAGGGTGGCTCAAGACAGGCAGGACTGACTGGAAGCAGGTACAGGACTGGAACTAGGTGCCAACAGGGCAGGAGGGGCTGGTAGCAGGTACAAGACTGGAACCAGATGCCAACAGGGCAGGACGAGCTTGTAACAGTTACAGGGAGGTATAAGACTAGAACCGGATGCCAACAGGGCAGGATAGGCTGGGACCAGATACAGGAGAATTAGGACTGAAACCAGGTGTCATCAGAGCAGGACGGGCTGGGACAAGGTACAGGGAGGGACAAGACTGGAACCAGGTGTCATCAGAGCAGGACAAGCTGGTAGCAGGTACAGGGAGGGACAAGACTGGAACCAGGTGCCAATAGGGCAGGACGGGCTGAGACCAGGTACAGGAGGAACAGGGCTGGAACCAGATAAGGACAGGACATGTACAAGTGGGACAGGATGGGGTGGACAGGGTGACCTGACAACTAACTAGGCAGAACTCAACTGACTAAACTTTGGTTGTTGAACAGGCACCTCCCCTAGTGGTAGCGTACCTTAAATAACCAGTGCCTCCTTAGGAGTGGCGCACTGACCCTTTAAGAGAGGGGCAATGGCATGCGCACACTCCCTAGGAGCACTCCCGGAGGGCCTGTAACGTGTGCACAAATTCCGGGAGGCGGAAGGAGGAGGCACCCACGGGGAGGAGCACAGGGGCGCCGGGCAGCATAGAGGGAGCCGGCCGTGGTGGTGAGTGACAGCACGTCCCTGCATGGTGGGGGGAGAGTAAGGAGTGCAGTGGCGCGGCGCTACAGTAAGGTCCCTACAAATGCCCGATGCCAATCTGTCTAAACAGTCTGCCACTTACCCAAGGAGCTTGCGAAACACTTGTTCATCTGGTGAAAAGATGAAGTGTTCATACATGGGAGAGACCTGTCTGCCACCTGGAGCGGCGGTGCGGGGAGCAACCGGGCAGGTGTCAGCGCTGAAACAGTCCTGTTCTGCCTTATGGTCCCCGACCTGATTTTCAAACTGTTTTCTCTGAAACCTCAATGCAATCGTGCCCCCAGGATCTAATTCACGCTGTATACGGGGGCCGCGTTCTGTATAAGGGGGCACTGAGGGGGGCTATGAATGAAAGGGGTCTCACACTCACTATAGGAAAATATTTCTGTGGGTGCATATAAAGGACTCGGTGAGCACTTAGCAAAAAATAAAAATTGTTGCAGTATTTGTTGGGAGTTTTGCAGAGATCTGAAGGGTGTAATGAGAGATTGGGGTCTCGTCTCTGTTGCAGTGGTCACAGACGACTTCGCTCCCCTCCTGGAGATCACAGACGCTACCTGCATCATTCACTACAGCTTTCCTGAAAATGTCGCAGTGTTAAGTCTGCGCCTGTTCTCTCTGCTGGATTATATTCAGTGCAGAATTGATAAGGTAAGTGCAAATTAGGCGTCGGACCCTCTGTTACTGTCTCCTTTGTTTATAGTATGGTAGGGGACCTCACCATTGTTGGTAGTCGAGGTCCGAAAAGCATCGTCACTTCTTAGCAAGATCATTGTGTGCACGGATCTAGAGAACTTTGTAAGAAATGATAACTGTGAATTTCTATTTTACTGGAGTTTTGTATTAAAAGGAAGATTTTTGTGTACTCACCGTAAAATCTTTCTCTCTGAGCCTTCATTGGGGGACACAGGACCATGTACTGTGTCCCCCAATAAGGCGAGAGAGAAAGTGGGATCTGGACTGTAGGATATTGTATCTGGCGAGGTCCCTCTAACAAGTAAGATAAAGCCGCCACATATTTACAAGTTGCACAACTTTCCGGCTGTATACTTATTAGTACCAGGCTCGGCCATTGTACCTGTACAGGCAGTACAGGAATAAGAAGATTTTGGGTACTCCTCTAACCTTATGCCAAAAAAACAGCAGCCATGGGTTCTTCCAAGCAGCTGCCTAGCACTCTGAAAATGGTGGAGGCCCACAAAGCAGGAGAAGGCAATAAGACGATAGCAAACAGTTTTCAAGTCGCTCTTTTCTCAGTTGGAAATGTAATTAAGAAAAGAAGATTTCTTCGGCGCTCCATTGGGAGACCCAGACGATTGGGTGTATAGCTACTGCCTCCGGAGGCCACACAAAGCATTACACTAAAAAGTGTAAGGCCCCTCCCCTTCTGGCTATACACCCCCAGTGGGATCACTGGCTCACCAGTTTTCTGCTTTGTGCGAAGGAGGTCAGACATCCACGCATAGCTCCACTGTTTAGTCAGCAGTAGCTGCTGACTATATCGGATGGAAGAAAAGAGGGCCCATATAGGGCCCCCAGCATGCTCCCTTCTCACCCCGCTTGTGGTTTGTAAGGTTGAGGTACCTATTGCTGGTACGGCGGCTGGAGCCCACATGCTGTTTTCCTTCCACATCCCCCTGAGGGGCTCTGAGGAAGTGGGATCTTACCGGCCCCAAAGCCCTGAGGCCGGGCTCCATCCACAGACCCATTGAACCTGCTGGATACGGAGCTGGGTACCGTTCAGGGACATGGCCCTGCACCATTCAGGTACTCTGTGTCCCCGTACACACAGGCACAGCACACTCCAGACTTGCTGGGTGTGCTAGTGCGCCGGGGACAGTAAAGGGTTACAGTCACTGCAGCCTAGCTGAGTGACTTTATGTATGGGGATCTACCGCGCCGGACGCTCCGGGAGCGGCGGCGCGGCTGGGACTTGTAGTGCGCCGGGGACTTAGCGCCGACCGCGCTTTTACGGCGGCGGCGCTTATAAATCCAGTCCCCGGCTTTTGCGGCCTAGCTCCGCTTCGTTCCCGCCCCCACCCTGTCAATCAGGGTAGGGGAGAGACGCTGTACAATCAGCAGCGCCGAGGGCTGGAGCCTTATTTACATGCTCCAGCCCTCTCACTGGACACTGTGGGACGCCGGTTTCCCGCTCTGACTTGGGGGCACGCCCACGGCCCGCCCCTACTCACACGAGCTGGAGAGGACGCCGGCAGCCATTCCTGCAGTCCGAGCTGAGAGATCGGACTCTGGGCAACCAGGCACAGGACTAGGGCGACCACACACCCGCTTATAGGCGGGCGGTAAGCGGCACCTGAAGTGCTGAACACTAAATACCGCAGTTGTCCATTTGTATTTTTATGCTTACACTGCATAGGTCGCTATTTTTGGCTATATGCCCTCTTAGATGGCGACACATCAGCAGCAGGAAAGCAGGGGTGCTAAGGCACAGGCTTTCTATGCTGCTTGTATTGCATGTACTGAAGTGTTCATGTGTATTTATGCTTGTATGCTATACACTGCACTGTACGGTCGCTAGTCTGTGCTATTTTCGCCTAGAATGACTAGGCTACAGCAGCAGAAAAGCAGGGGTGCTGAGGCACAGGTTTTTTCTATGCTGCTTGTATTGCAGGGGTTGCAGTGTTCATTTGTACTTATGCTTGTATGCTATACATTGCACTGTATGGTCGATATTCTGGGCTATATTCCCCTAGATGGCTAGTCTACAGCAGCAGAAAAGCAGGGGTGCCAAGGCACAGGCTTTCTATGCTGCTTGTATTGCATGTGCTGCAGTGTTCATTTGTACTTTATGCTTGTATGTTATACATTGCATTGTACGGTCGCCATTCTTGGCTCTATGTCCTAGATGGCTAGTCGGCAGCAGCATATAAGCAACACAGGCTTTCGATGCTGTTTTCTTTTTCGCTCCTAATTGGGAGACCCAGACAGTGGGTGTATAGCTACTGCCTCTGGAGGCCGCACAAAGAACTACACTTAAAAGTGTAAGGCCCCTCCCCTTCTGGCTATACACCCTCCCGTAGGAGTACGGATTCCTCAGTTTTAGCTTTGTGCGCAAGGAGGTCAGACACGCACGCATAGCTCCATTGTTTTTAGTCAGCAGCAGCTGCTGACTATGTCGGATGGAAGAAAAGAGGACACATACAGTGTCCCCAGCATGCTCCCTTCTCACCCCACTTATGTCGGAGGTGTTTGTAAGGTTGAGGTACCCATTGCGGGTACGGCGGCAGGAGCCCACATGCTGATTCCTTCCCCATCCCTTTTTACAGGGCTCTGGGTGAAGTGGGATTTACCGGTCTCCAGGCACTGAGACCGGGCTCCATCTACAGCCCCTGGAGAAGATGCTGGATGGAGCGGAGTACGTCAGGGACATGGCCCTGCTTCCTTAAGGTACTCTGTGTCCCCGTGCATTTGGCGCTCACACCGCAGCATGCTGGGTGTTGTAGTGCGCCGGGGGACGTCAGCGCTGCGGCGCCTGTGCCATGGCCTCATTCAGCTTAGCTGAAGCAGGCACACTTATGGGATCGGCCGCGCCGGCCGCTGGGGCTGCGGCACGGCTGGCACTTGTAGTGCGCCGGGGACTTCAGCGCGGCCTGCGCTTTTACGGCGGCCGCGCTGATAACTACAGTCCCCGGCTTTTTGCGGCCTGTTTCCGTTCGTTCCCGCCCCCGGACCTGCCAGTCAGGAGAGGGGCGGGACGCTGCCCACGTCTAGGACTCGGTCGCGCCGGCCGCTGGAATAGCGGCGCGGCTGGCACTTGTAGTGCGCCGGGGACTTCAGCGCGGCCCGCGCTTTTACGGCGGCCGCGCTGATAACTCGAGTCCCCGGCTTTTGCGGCCTGCTTTCGTTCGTTCCCGCCCCCAGACCTGCCAGTCAGGAGAGGGGCGGGACGCTGGCCAGTGCATCAGCGCTGAGGGCTGGAGTCGTTTTTACATACTCCAGCCCTCACAGTCAGCACAGAGGGGACACTGTTCCCGCACTTTTGTTTGGGAACTCCCACGGACCGCCCCTCTCCACACAAGCCGGCAGCCATTCTTGCCAGACACGCTGCGCTGCAGAGGGGAGCCGGGGAGACCCAGACAAGGCATTCTGCAGCCTCTTACCCGCTGTTCAGCGGGCGGTAAGCAGCCCTCAGGGCTCACCCCCTCTTGTGCTCGTAGTATTCTTAGTATTTTGTTGCTACAAATACTTTGTACTGCATAGCGCTGGTCGCCCTTTTGGCTATAGACTCTCTCACATGCAGAGAGCCAGCAGCATGTCGCCCGTAAAACGCAAGGGTGCCAAAGCACAGACATTATATGCTTCCTGCACCGCATGTGGGACTTTTCTACCGGCAGGCTCCACGGACCCCCATTGTGTGCAGTGCTCGGCCCCTGCGGCGCTTGCACAGTCGGGACCTCTGCTGGACGTGTCCCAGGGTGTACCACCTGTGAATGCTGTCCAGGTGACAGGAACTGAGTTTGCAGCTTTTGCTGACAGAATGTCTCTCACTATGTCACAAATTCTTGACACATTGCGAGCTAGGCCTGTACTTCAGACCACGGACACTGTGCAATCATTGCCCCCTGGTCCCCCTCAGCTCCTAGCTCCGGGACGGGCATCTACACCTCAGGGTGAAGACTCTGACTCGGACGATGGTTCCGGGCAGCCTAAGCGGGCTCGTTATGACGGGCCTTCACATTCATCTCAATGGTCTGGATCCCAGCGGGATGAATCTATGGGTGATGAGGCGGACGTAACTGATCAGGATTCTGATCTTGGGACCGCTCTCAATCTAGATACACCAGATGGTGACGCCATAGTTAATGATCTTATATTTAACATCAATAAGATGTTGAATATTTCCCCACCAGCTCCTCCTGTAGAGGAGTCAGCTTCGCAGCACGAGAGAATCCATTTCAGATACCCTAAGCGTACATTAAGCACTTTTCTGGACCACGCTGACTTCAGAGACGCAATCCAGAAACCCCACGCTTATCCTGAAAGGCGTTTTCCTAAACGACTTAAAGATACACGCTACCCTTTTCCCTCTGAAGTGGTCAAGGGTTGGACCCAGTGTCCAAAAGTGGATCCTCCAATTTCCAGGCTTGCAGCTAGATCCTTGGTTGCTGTTGAAGATGGAGCGGCACTTAAAGATGCCACTGACAGGCAGATGGAGCTCTGGCTGAAATCCATCTATGAAGCGATTGGAGCGTCATTAGCGCCTTCTTTTGCGGCCGTATGGGCACTCCAAGCTATCACGGCCGGGCTTGCGCGAGTCGACTCAGTCACACGTGCATTTGCCCCGCAGGTAGCACCATTGACCTCGCAAATGGCGGCATTCGCGTCGTACGCGATTAATGCTGTTCTGGACGCTACAAGCCGCACGGCAGTGGCGTCAGCCAACTCAGTTGTTTTGCGTAGGGCTCTGTGGTTGAGACATTGGAAAGCAGATTCTCATTCCAAGAAGTGCTTAACCAATTTGCCTTTTTCTCGTGACCGATTGTTTGGAGAGCGTTTGGATGAAATCATCAAACACTCCAAGGGTAAGGACTCTTCCTTACCGCAACACAGACAAAACAAGCCCCAACAGAGGAGGGGTCAGTCTGGTTATCGGTCCTTTCGAGGACAGGGCAGGTCCCAATTCGCCTCGTCAAAAAAGACTCAAAAGGACCAGAGACGTTCAAATCCTTGGAGGTCTCAGTCACGCCCAAAAAGACCAGCCGGAGGAACCGTTGCCAAAACGACGTCCTCCTGACTTGCGGTCTCCGATACCCACGCCCGCGGTCGGTGGGAGGCTGTCCCACTTTGGCGACATTTGGCTAGCAAGCGTCAAAGACCGTTGGGTGAGAGATATTCTATCTCACGGGTACAGGATAGAGTTCAGTTCTCGTCCGCCAACTCGTTTCTTCCGAACTTCTCCACCACCAGACCGAGCCGATGCTCTGTGGCAGGCGGTGGCCGCTCTAAAGGCGGAAGGAGTGGTGACCTCCGTCCCTCTTCAGGAACAGGGTCACGGTTTTTACTCCAATCTGTTTGTGGTCCCAAAAAAGGACGGATCGTATCGTCCCGTCCTGGATCTAAAGTTGCTCAACAGACACGTAAAAGTCAGGAGGTTCCGGATGGAATCCCTACGCTCCGTCATAGCCTCAATGTCTCAGGGAGATTTTCTAGCATCAATAGACATCAAAGATGCGTATCTCCACGTGCCGATTGCACCAGAGCATCAGCGTTTCCTACGTTTCGTCATACACGACGAGCACCTACAGTTCGTAGCGTTACCCTTCGGTCTGGCAACAGCCCCCCGGGTCTTCACCAAAGTCATGGCAGCAGTAGTAGCTGTTCTGCACTCGCAGGGTCACTCGGTCATCCCGTATCTAGACGACCTGCTTATAAAGGCATCCTCTCAAGAAGCATGCCAACACAGTCTGGAGGTGGCGCTAGACACTCTCCAGACTTTCGGGTGGATTATCAACTTTCCAAAGTCTCATCTAATCCCGACCCAATCTCTGACTTATCTTGGCATGGAGTTTCATACTCTATCAGCGATAGTGAGGCTTCCACTGGACAAGCAGTGCTCGCTACGGACTGGAGTGCAATCTCTCCTTCAGAGCCAGTCGCACTCACTGAGGCGCCTCATGCATTTCCTAGGAAAGATGGTAGCAGCAATGGAGGCAGTCCCGTTCGCGCAGTTTCATCTGCGCCCTCTCCAATGGGACATTCTGCGCCAATGGGATGGGAGATCGACGTCCCTCGACAGGACGGTCTCCCTCTCTCAGACTGCCAAGGACTCTCTACTTTGGTGGCTTCTCCCCAACTCATTGTCACAGGGAAAGTCGTTCCTTCCCCCGTCCTGGGCAGTGGTCACGACAGATGCGAGCCTATCAGGGTGGGGAGCGGTGTTTCTCCACCACAGGGCTCAGGGGACGTGGACTCAGGAAGAGTCCACCTTGCAGATCAATGTTCTGGAAATCAGAGCAATCTATCTTGCTCTGCGAGCCTTCCAACAATGGCTGGAAGGCAAGCAGATTCGGATTCAGTCGGACAACTCCACAGCGGTGGCGTACATCAACCACCAAGGGGGAACACGCAGTCGCCAAGCTTTTCAAGAAGTCCAGCGGATTTTGACGTGGGTGGAAAGCAGAGCGTCCACCATATCTGCAGTTCACATCCCAGGCGTGGAAAACTGGGAAGCGGACTTTCTCAGTCGCCAGGGCATGGACGCAGGAGAATGGTCCCTTCACCCGGACGTGTTTCAACAGATCTGTTGCCGCTGGGGGTCGCCGGACGTCGATCTGATGGCGTCACGGCACAACAACAAAGTCCCAGTTTTCATGGCACGGTCTCACGATCACCGAGCGCTGGCGGCAGACGCATTGGTTCAGGATTGGTCGCAATTCCGACTCCCCTATGTGTTCCCACCTCTAGCATTGTTACCCAGAGTTCTCCGGAAAATCAAGTCCGACTGCCAACGAGCCATACTCGTCGCTCCAAATTGGCCAAGAAGGTCGTGGTACCCGGATCTGTGGCATCTCACGGTAGGCCAGCCGTGGGCACTACCAGACCGTCCAGATCTGCTGTCTCAAGGGCCGTTTTTCCATCAGAATTCTGCGGCCCTGAACCTGACTGTGTGGCCATTGAGTCCTGGATCCTAGCGGCCTCAGGTTTATCTCAGGGAGTTGTTGCCACAATGAGACAGGCTAGAAAACCATCCTCAGCTAAGATCTATCACAGAACGTGGAAGATATTCTTAGCGTGGTGTTTGGCTCAAGGGTTTTCTCCCTGGCCATTTGCATTGCCAATTTTTCTTTCCTTCCTGCAGTCTGGGTTGGAAAAAGGTTTGTCCCTTAGCTCGCTTAAGGGTCAAGTCTCCGCGTTATCCGTATTCTTTCAGAAGCGCTTGGCACAGCTTTCTAAAGTACGCACGTTTCTCCAAGGAGTTTGTCATATCGTTCCTCCTTACAGACGGCCATTGGAACCCTGGGATCTGAACAAGGTTCTCCTTGCTCTTCAAAAGCCGCCTTTCGAGCCCTTGAAAGAGGTTCCCCTTTCTCGGCTTTCACAAAAGGTAGTTTTTCTTGTAGCGGTCACATCTCTTCGAAGAGTGTCCGAGCTGGCGGCGTTATCTTGCAAATCTCCCTTCCTGGTGTTTCACCAAGACAAGGTAGTACTGCGTCCAATTCCAGAGTTTTCTCCCAAGGTGGTTTCTTCCTTTCATCTCAATCAGGATATCACTTTGCCATCTTTGTGTCCGCATCCAGTTCACCAATTTGAAAAGGGTTTACATCTGTTGGACCTGGTGAGAGCACTCAGGATTTACATTTCTCGCACGGCGCCTCTACGCCGTTCGGATGCGCTCTTTGTCCTAGTCGCTGGTCAGCATAAGGGATCGCAAGCTTCCAAATCCACCCTGGCGCGGTGGATCAAGGAACCAATTCTTCACACATACCGTTCTGCTGGGCTTCAGATTCCATCTGGACTGAAGGCCCATTCTACCAGAGCCGTTGGTGCGTCCTGGGCGTTGAGGCATCAGGCTACGGCTCAGCAAGTGTGCCAGGCGGCTACCTGGTCGAGTCTGCACACGTTTACCAAACACTATCAAGTGCATACCTACGCTTCGGCAGACGCCAGCCTAGGTAGACGGGTCCTCCAGGCGGCGGTGGCCCACCTGTAGGAAGAGGCTGTATGACAGCCCGTTCATGTGGTATCTTTTTACCCACCCAGGGACTGCTTTTGGACGTCCCACTGTCTGGGTCTCCCAATTAGGAGCGAAAAAGAAGAAGGGAATTTTGTTTACTTACCGTAAATTCCTTTTCTTCTAGCTCCAATTGGGAGACCCAGCACCCGCCCTATTTGTTTTTAGGGTTTCGTTTTTTTCGGGTGCACATGTTGTTCACGTTGTTTCTTAAGTTCTCCGATCTAGTTATCGGATTGAATTTGTTTTTGAAACTGTTATTGGCTTTCCTCCTTCTTGCTTTGGTACTAAAACTGAGGAATCCGTACTCCTACGGGAGGGTGTATAGCCAGAAGGGGAGGGGCCTTACACTTTTAAGTGTAGTTCTTTGTGCGGCCTCCAGAGGCAGTAGCTATACACCCACTGTCTGGGTCTCCCAATTGGAGCTAGAAGAAAAGGAATTTACGGTAAGTAAACAAAATTCCCTTCTTTACTGCATGTGATACTGTTCCACGGCACTGAACCCCATTGTGTGCAATGCTCCCCTGGAGCACTTGGTCAGCCGGGGTCTCTACTAGACGTGGCCAAAGGAACCACCTGTCAACCCTGTCCAAGGACAGGGATGGAGTTGCAATGGGATAGAGACTTGCAGTCCGGACAGGCCATGGGCAATCTGGATCATTGCTCCCTGGCCACCCTCATTGGGAATAAAATCGGTGCTCCGGGGGGGGGGTCCCAGGAGGCTCTCTGTATGATGAGGCAGACGTAGCTCATCAGGACTTTGATCCTGACAACGCTCTCAATCCGGATACACCGGATGGTGACGCCATAGTGAAGGATCCTATAGCGTCCATCAATGGAATGTTGGATCTTTCTCCCTCAGCTCCCCCAGCGGAGGAGTCAGCTTCACAGCAGGAGAAGTCCCATTTCAGTAGCTCAAACGTATATTGAGTATTTTTCTGGCCACGCTGACTTCAGAGAAGCAGTCCAGGAACACCACGCTTACCAGATAAGCGTTTTCTCCAAACGTATTAAGGATACACGTTATCCTTTTCCCCCTGACGTGGTCAAGCGCGGGACCCAGGGTCCAAAGGTGGATTCTCCAATCTCCAGGCTTGCGGCTAGAGCTATAGTTGCAGTGGAGGGACTTCACTTAAAGATGCCAGACAGATGGACTCTGGTTGAAATCTGTCTATGAGGCTATCGGCGTGTCGGTTGCTCCGGCATTTACAGCCGTATGGGCACCCTAAGCTTTTCAGCTGTTCTTGCACAGCTGGTCTTGAGCATATGTACATTTGTGCCGCAGGGGCGTCCGTAACCTCGCAATGTCTGCATTGCGACTTACCCTATTAATGCTGTCCTGGAAGGACAGTCGAGGTTTCGGTCCTTCCCAAGCTCGGGCAGGTCCCAATTGTCCTCGTCCAAAAGAGCTGAAAAGCCTCAGAGGGGCTCAGTTTCCGGGGGCTCAATCACGCCCAAGGAAGGCAGCCGGAGGAACCGCTACCACGGCGGTCTCCTCATGACTCTCAGCTCTCTCATCACTCCGCATCCGCGGTTGATAGCAGACTCGCTCGCCTTTGGCGACATTTGGCTGCCACAGGTCACAGACCGGTGGGTGAGGGACATTGTGCCCACGTGCACAGACAGAGTTCTGTTCTCGTCCTCCGACTCGATTCTTCAGAACGTCCCCACCTCCCCACCGAGCCGATGCTCTTCTGCAGGCAGAAGGAGTGGTAATCCCTGTTCCTCTTCAGGAACAAGACACGGTTTTCCTCCAATCTGGTTGTGGTGCCAAAAAAGGATGGCTCTTTCCGTTCCGTTCTGGACCTAAAACTGCTCAACAAGCACGTGGAGGCCAGGCGGTTCCGGATGAAACCCTCCGCTCCGTCATTGCCTCAATGTCTCAAGGATATTTCCTAGCATCAATAGACATCAAAGATGCTTATCTCCACGTGCCAATTGCTACAGAGCACCAATGTTTTCTACGTTTCGTGATGGGAGACGACCATCTTCAGTTCGTAGCTCTGCCATTCGGTCTGGCGACAGCCCCACGGGTGTTCACCAAGGTCATGGCGGCAGTGGTAGCAGTCTTGCACTCACAGGGACACTCTGTGATCCCTTACTTGGACGATCTACTTGTCAAGGCACCCTCTCAAGAAGCATGCCAACTCAGCCTGAATGTTGTGCTGGAGACTCTCCAGACGTTCGGGTGGATCATCGACTTCTCAAAGTCAAACCTGTCACCGACCCAATCACTAACGTATCTTGGCATGGAGTTTCATACTCTCTCAGCGATAGTGAAGCTTCCGCTGGACAAGCAGCGGTCACTACAGGCTGGGGTGCAGACTCTCCGTCAAGGTCAGTCGCACTCCTTAAGACGCCTCATGCACTTCCTCGGGAAGATGGTGGCGGCAATAGAGGCGGTTCCGTTTGCGCAGTTTCATCTGCGTCCTCTTTATTGGGACATTCTCCGCCAATGGGACGGGAAGTCAACATCCCTGAACAGGAAAGTATCCTTTTCACAGAAGGACTCTCTGCAAAGGTGGCTTCTTCCCACCTCATTATCACAGGGAAGATCCTTCCTACCACCGTCTTGGGCGGTAGTCACGACAGACGCGAGTCGGTCGGGGTGGGGAGCAGTTTTTCTCCACCACAGGGCTCAGGGTACGTGGACTCAGCAGGAGTCCACCCTTCAGATCCATGTTCTGGAAATCAGAGCAGTGTATCTTGCCCTACTAGCCTTCCAGCAGTGGCTGGAAGGAAAGCAGATCCGAATTCAGTCGGACAACTCCACAGCGGTGGCATACATCAATCACCAAGGAGGGACACGCAGTCGGCAAGCCTTCCAGGAAGTCCGGCGGATTCTGATGTGGGTGGAAGCCACGGCCTCCACCGTATCCGCAGTTCACATCCCCGGCGTAGAAAACTGGGAAGCAGACTTCCTCAGCCGCCAGGGCATGGACGCAGGGGAACGGTCCCTTCACCCGGACGTGTTTCAGGAAATCGGTAGCCGCTGGGGAAGGCCGGACGTCGACCTAATGGCGTCCAGGCACAACAACAAGGTCCCAACCTTCATAGCACGGTCTCGCGATCACAGAGCTCTGGCGGCAGACGCCTTAGTGCAAGATTGGTCGCAGTTCCGGCTCCCTTATGTGTTTCCACCTCTGGCACTCTTGCCCAGAGTGCTACGCAAGATCAGATCCGACTGCAGCCGCGTCATACTCGTCGCCCCAGACTGGCCAAGGAGGGCGTGGTATCCGGATCTGTGGCATCTCACGGTCGGCCAACCGTCGGCACTACCAGACCGACCAGACTTACTGTCCCAAGGGCCGTTTTTCCATCGGAATTCTGCGGCCCTGAACCTGACTGTGTGGCCATTGAGTCCTGGATCCTAGGGTCTTCAGGATTATCCCAAGGGGTCGTTGCCACCATGAGACAGGCTAGGAAGCCCACGTCCGCTAAGATCTACCACAGAACGTGGAGGATATTCTTATCCTGGTGCTCTGCTCAGGGAGTGTCTCCCTGGCCCTTTGCATTGCCTACCTTTCTTCAGCGCTCTATTGGGAGACCCAGACGATTGGGGTATAGCTACTGCCCTCTGGAGGCCACACAAAGCACTACATTAAAAGTGCAAGGCCCCTCCCCCTCTGGCTATACCCCCCCCGTGGTATCACGGGTTCTCCTGTTTTAGCTTTGTGTGCGAAGGAGGTCAGACATTCCATGCATAGCTCCACAGATTTTAGTCAGCAGTAGCTGCTGACTATTTCGGATGGAAGAAAAGAGGACACATATAGTGTCCCCAGCATGCTCCCTTCTCACCCCTGGATGGTGTTGTAAGGTTGAGGTACCTATTGCTGGTACAGGGCTGGAGCCTGACATGCTGTTTTCCTTCCACATCCCCTTGTAGGGCTCTGTGGAAGTGGGATCCTGCCGGCCTCTCAGCTCTGACGCCGGGCTCCATCCACAGACCCATTAGAACCTGATGGAGACGGAGCAGGAGTACGATCAGGGACAGGCCCTGCATCATACAGGTACTCTGTGTCCCCGGCAGGCACAGACACACTCCGGGCTGGCTGGGTGTTGTAGTGCGCCGGGGACCGCAACGTTGGAGTTAGTGTCCCTACAGATTACTGGGGGATTTTTTGTGTATGGGAACGCAGCGCCGACCCCCTCTGGACCGGGCGGCGCTGCTGTGACTTGTGGTGCGCCGGGGATCCGCCGTCCGCGCTTTTACGGCGGCGGCGGTTATAAATTGAGTCCCCGGCTTTTTGGGCCTAGGACGCCGGCAGCTCCGATTCGTTCCCGCCCCCACCCTGTCATTCAGGGTAGGGGAGAGACGCTGTTCGCAAGCAGCGACGAGGGCTGGAGCCTGATTTACATGCTCCAGCCCTCACACTAGGCACAGAGGGAAGCAGGCTTCCCGCTCTTAGCCAGGAACGCCCAGGGCCCGCCCCCCTTCTCTCTCAGACGCCGGCAGCCATTACATGCAGTCTGGCTGGAGGAAGGACGCAAGGCTCTGGGAGACCTGGACTAGGGGCTATCTGGCGACCACACACCCGCTTTTTAAGCGGGCGGTAAGCGATTTTTCTGTGCTGGTCCCTCTAGTGCCTCACGGTGTATCGGTGTACTGTACAGATATATAGATATTGTATTTCTTGCACTGTGAGGTCGCTTCTGGCTGCATCTCCCAGATCACTCTGTGGAAGCAGCAACATGCCATCCTCAAAACGCAAGGCTGCCAAGGCCAGGGCTGTGTGTGCTGCGTGTGCTGCATGTGGGGCTAATCTACCAGCAGGCTCCCATTGTGTGCAATGCTCCGACCCGGTGCTGCTTCGCCAGCCGGAGTCAGGAGGGGTAGTGACCCAGGCTGAGACGCTTGTAAGTTCTGCCCCGGTGACAGGGACAGACTTTGCAGTTTTTGCGGATAATATGTCTGTGTCTATGGCAAAAATCCTTGAAACCTTGCAATCTATGCATGGGGCTCAGTCTTTGGACACGGCGAGGCCTCTGTCCTCAGGTCCCCCTCACTTGGAATTAATCCAGCCCACAGGGGGGTCCCCGGCTTCACAGGCCGAGGATTATGACTCAGATGATAGCCCCAGCCACCCTAAGCGAGCTCGCTGGGAAAGACCCTCGACGTCATCACACTGCTCAGGGTCTCAGCGCAATCAGTCTCCCTGTGATGTGTCTGATGAGAGTGATCAGGAATCCATTCCTGGAACCCCTCTCAACCTGGATACCCCTGATGGGGATGCCATGGTAAACGACCTTATCTCAGCCATCAATAGGCTGTTGGATATTTCTCCCCCAGCCCCTTCAGCAGAAGAGGCGGCTGCGGAGCAGGAGAAGTTTCGTTTCCTTTATCCCAAGCGTAAATTGAGTGCTTTGTTGGATCACGCTGACTTCAGAGAATCAATCCAGAAGCACGACGCTCACCCAGAAAGGCGTTTCTCTAAACGATCTAAAGATACGCGTTTCCCTTTCCCCCCTGAGGTGGTCAAGCGCTGGACACAGTGTCCAAAGGTAGACCCCCCGATTTCCAAACTCGCAGCTAGGTCTATAGTTGCAGTGGAGGATGGCGCTTCACTTAAAGATGCCAATGACAGACAGATGGACCTTTGGTTAAAATCTGTCTATGAAGCTATCGGCGCGTCGTTTGCTCCGGCATTCGCAGCCGTATGGGCACTCCAGGCTATTTCAGCTGGCTTAGCAAAAGTGGATGCTATCATACATCCAGCAGTGCCGCAAGTGGCGCACCTTACCACGCAGATGTCGGCGTTTGCGTCTTACGCTATCAATGCGGTCCTAGAATCTACCAGTCGCACCTCAATGGCGTCCGCCAATTCGGTAGTTTTGCGCAGAGCCTTGTGGTTAAAGGACTGGAAAGCAGATGCTGGTTCCAAAAAATGTTTAACCAGTTTGCCTTTATCTAGAGATAGACTGTTTGGCGAGCCATTGGCTGATATCATTAAGCAGTCCAAGGGTAAAGACTCCTCTTTACCACAACCCAGAACAACCAAACCTCAGCAGAAAAAGTGGCAGCAGAGGTTTCAGTCCTTTCGAGGTTCGGGCAAGACACCATTTACCTCGTCCAAAGGGACTCAGAGGACGCAAAGAAACTCAGATTCGTGGCGGGCTCACACGCGCCCCAAGAAAGCAAATGGAGGTACCGCTTCCAAAGCGGCTACCTCATGACTTCCAGCCCCCTCCCTCCGCATCGCCGGTCGGGGGCAGGCTCTCCCGCTTTTCCGGCATTTGGATGTCACAGGTCAAAGACCGGTGGGTGACGGACATTTTGTCTCGCGGGTACAGAATCGAGTTCAATTCTCGTCCTCCAGCTCGGTTCTTCAGAACCTCCCCACATCCAGACCGAGCAGATGCTCTGCTGCAGGCGGTGGACTCCCTAAGAGCGGAAGGAGTGGTGATCCCAGTCCCTCCTCAGGAACAAGGGCAAGGGTTTTACTCCAATCTCTTTGTGGTTCCAAAAAAGGACGGCTCGTTCCGTCCTGTTCTGGACCTAAAACGGCTCAACAAACATGTGCACGCCAGGAAGTTCCGGATGGAAACCCTGCGTTCTGTCATTGCCTCAATGTCCAGAGGAGACTTCCTTGCCTCAATAGACATCAAAGATGCTTATCTCCACGTGCCAATTGCTACAGAACATCAACGTTTTCTACGTTTTGTGATAGGAGACGACCATTTTCAGTTCGTAGCTCTGCCATTTGGTCTGGCGACAGCCCCACGGGTCTTCACCAAGGTCATGGCGGCGGTGGTAGCAGTCTTGCACTCTCAGGGACACTCGGTGATCCCTTACCTAGACGATTTACTGGTCAAAGCTCCCTCTCAAGAGGCATGTCAGCACAGCCTGAATGCTACGCTGGAGACCCTACAGTCTTTCGGATGGATCATCAACTTTCCAAAGTCGATCCTATCACCGACTCAATCACTAACGTATCTTGGCATGGAGTTTCATACTCTAGCAGCGATAGTGAAGCTTCCGCTGGACAAGCAGCGGTCACTACAGACAGGGGTGCAATCTCTTCTGCAGGGCCAGTTGCATCCCTTGCGGCGCCTCATGCATTTCCTAGGGAAGATGGTGGCAGCCATGGAAGCAGTTCCCTTTGCGCAGTTTCATCTGCGCCCACTTCAATGGGACATTCTCCGCCAATGGGACGGGAAGTCAACGTCCCTGGACAGGAAAGTCTCGCTTTCCCAGACGGCCAAGGACTCCCTACAATGGTGGCTCCTTCCCACCTCATTGTCTCAGGGAAGATCCTTCCTGCCCCCATCCTGGGCAGTAGTCACGACAGATGCGAGTCTGTCAGGGTGGGGAGCAGTATTTCTCCACCACAGGGCTCAGGGGACGTGGACTCCGCAGGAGTCCACCCTTCAGATCAATGTTCTGGAGATCAGAGCAGTGTATCTTGCTCTACTGGCCTTCCAACAGTGGCTGGAAGGAAAGCAGATCCGAATCCAATCGGACAACTCCACAGCGGTGGCATACATCAACCACCAAGGAGGGACGCGCAGTCGGCAAGCCTTCCAAGAAGTCCGGCGCATTCTAATGTGGGTGGAGGACAGAGCATCCACCATATCCGCGGTTCACATCCCAGGCGTAGAAAACTGGGAAGCAGACTTCCTCAGTCGCCAGGGCATGGACGCAGGGGAATGGTCCCTTCACCCGGACGTGTTTCAGGAAATCTGTCGCCGCTGGGGAGTGCCGGACGTCGACCTAATGGCATCCCGGCACAACAACAAGGTCCCGGCATTCATGGCGAGGTCGCGCGATCAAAGAGCTCTGGCGGCAGACGCCTTGGTTCAAGATTGGTCGCAGTTTCAGCTCCCATACGTGTTTCCGCCTCTGGCGCTCTTGCCCAGAGTGCTACGCAAGATCAGATCCGAGTGCAGCCGCATCATACTCGTCGCTCCAGACTGGCCGAGGAGGTCGTGGTATCCGGATCTGTGGCATCTCACGATCGGTCGACCGTGGTCACTGCCAGACCGACCAGACTTACTGTCCCAAGGGCCGTTTTTCCATCAGAATTCTGCGGCCCTGAACCTGACTGTGTGGCCATTGAGTCCTGGATCCTAGCATCTGCTGGATTATCTCAGGGAGTCGTTGCCACAATGAGACAAGCTAGAAAGTCGAATTCGGCTAAGATCTACCACAGAACGTGGAAGATTTTCTTGTCCTGGTGCTCTGCTCAGGGAGTGTCTCCCTGGCCATTTGCATTGCCCAAGTTTCTTTCCTTCCTGCAATCGGGGTTAGAAAAGGGCTTGTCGCTCAGCTCCCTTAAAGGGCAAGTTTCGGCACTATCCGTGTTTTTTCAGAAGCGTCTAGCACGTCTTTCTAAGGTGCGCACGTTCCTGCAGGGGGTCTGTCATATTGTGCCCCCGTACAAGCGGCCGTTAGATCCATGGGATCTGAACAGGGTACTAGTTGCTCTCCAGAAGCCGCCCTTCGAGCCTCTGAAGGAAGTTTCCTTTTCTCGGCTGTCACAGAAAATGGCGTTTCTTGTTGCGATCACATCGCTTCGGCGAGTGTCTGAGCTGGCAGCTCTGTCATCCAAGGCTCCCTTCCTGGTGTTCCACCAGGACAAGGTAGTGCTGCGCCCTATTCCGGAGTTTCTCCCTAAGGTCGTATCCTCTTTTCATCTTAATCAGGATATATCCTTGCCTTCTTTTTGTCCTCATCCGGTTCACCGGTATGAAAAGGACTTACGTTTGCTAGATCTGGTGAGAGCACTCAGAATCTACATTTCCCGAACGGCGCCCATGCGCCGTGCCGATGCACTTTTTGTCCTTGTCGCTGGTCCGCGCAAGGGGTTGCAGGCTTCTAAAGCCACCCTGGCTCGATGGATCAAAGAACCAATTCTAGAGGCCTACCGTTCTGCGGGGCTTCCGGTTCCTTCAGGGCTAAAAGCCCACTCAACCAGAGCCGTGGGTGCGTCCTGGGCATTTCGTCACCAGGCTTCGGCTCAACAGGTGTGCCAGGCAGCTACCTGGTCCAGTCTGCACACTTTCACCAAGCATTATCAGGTGCATACCTATGCTTCGGCGGATGCCAGCTTAGGTAGAAGAGTCCTGCAGGCGGCAGTGACACCCCCGTAGGGGAGGGCTGTTTTGCAGCTCTAACATGAGGTATTTCTTTACCCACCCAGGGACAGCTTTTGGACGTCCCAATCGTCTGGGTCTCCCAATAGAGCGCTGAAGAAGAAGGGAATTTTGTTACTTACCGTAAATTCCTTTTCTTCTAGCTCTTATTGGGAGACCCAGCACCCGCCCTGTTGTCCTTCGGGATGTTTTTTTTTGTTGTTTGCGGGTACACATGTTGTTCATGTTGAACGGTTTTTTCAGTTCTCCGATGTTATTCGGAGTTAATTTGTTTAAACCAGTTATTGGCTTCCTCCTTCTTGCTTTGGCACTAAAACTGGAGAACCCGTGATACCACGGGGGGGGTATAGCCAGAGGGGGAGGGGCCTTGCACTTTTGATGTAGTGCTTTGTGTGGCCTCCAGAGGGCAGTAGCTATACCCCAATCGTCTGGGTCTCCCAATAAGAGCTAGAAGAAAAGGAATTTACGGTAAGTAACAAAATTCCCTTCTTCTTTCTTTCCTGCAATCTGGGTTAGAAAAAGGTTTGTCGCTCGGCTCCCTTAAAGGGCAAGTCTCGGCGCTATCCGTCTTTTTTCAAAAGCGTCTAGCACGACTTCCTGAGGTGTGCACGTTCCTGCAGGGGGTTTGTCATATTGTACCCCCGTACAAGCGGCCGTTAGATCCATGGGATCTGAACAGGGTACTAGTTGCCCTCCAGAAGCCGCCCTTCGAGCCTCTGAGGGAGGTTTCACTTTCTAGACTATCACAGAAAGTGGCTTTTCTGTTAGCGATCACATCTCTTCGGAGAGTGTCTGAGCTAGCAGCGCTGTCATCCAAGGCTCCTTTCCTGGTCTTCCACCAGGACAAGGTAGTGCTGCGTCCCATTCAGGAGTTTCTCCCGAAGGTGGTATCCTCTTTTCATCTTAATCAGGATATCTCTTTGCCTTCTTTTTGTCCTCATGCAGTTCATCGGTATGAGAAGAATTTACATTTGTTAGATCTGGTGAGAGCACTCAGAATCTACATTTCCCGTACGGCGCCCCTGCGCCGCTCCGATGCACTCTTTGTCCTTGTCGCTGGTAAGCGCAAAGGGTCGCAGGCTTCCAAAGCCACCCTGGCTCGATGGATCAAAGAACCAATTCTTGAAGCCTACCGTTCTGCTGGGCTTCCGGTTCCATCAGGGCTGAAGGCCCATTCTACCAGAGCCGTGGGTGCGTCCTGGGCATTGCGACACCAGGCTACGGCTCAACAGGTGTGCCAGGCAGCTACCTGGTCGAGTCTGCACACTTTCACCAAACATTATCAGGTGCATACCTATGCTTCGGCGGACGCCAGCCTAGGTAGAAGAGTCCTGCAGGCGGCAGTTGCCTCCCCGTAGGGGAGGGCTGTCTTCGCAGCTCTAACATGAGGTATTTCTTTACCCACCCAGGGACAGCTTTTGGACGTCCCAATCGTCTGAGTCTCCCAATGGAGCGCCGAAGAAGAAGGGAATTTTGTTACTTACCGTAAATTCCTTTTCTTCTAGCTCCTATTGGGAGACCCAGCACCCGCCCTGTTGTCCTTCGGGATTTTTGGTTTTTTTCGGGTACACATGTTGTTCATGTTGAACGGTTTTTCAGTGCTCCGATGTTACTCGGAGTGAATTTGTTTAACCAAGTTATTGGCTTTCCTCCTTCTTGCTTTTGCACTAAAACTGGTGAGCCAGTGATCCCACTGGGGGTGTATAGCCAGAAGGGGAGGGGCCTTACACTTTTTAGTGTAATGCTTTGTGTGGCCTCCGGAGGCAGTAGCTATACACCCAATCGTCTGGGTCTCCCAATAGGAGCTAGAAGAAAAGGAATTTACGGTAAGTAACAAAATTCCCTTCTTCTTCGGCGCTCCATTGGGAGACCCAGACGATTGGGTGTATAGCACTGCCTCCGGAGGCCACACAAAGCATTACACTAAAAAGTGTAAGGCCCCTCCCCTTCTGGCTATACACCCCCAGTGGGATCACTGGCTCACCAGTTTTCTGCTTTGTGCGAAGGAGGTCAGACATCCACGCATAGCTCCACTGTTTAGTCAGCAGTAGCTGCTGACTATGTCGGATGGAAGAAAAGAGGGCCCATATGGGGCCCCCAGCATGCTCCCTTCTTACCCCACTTGTGGTTTGTAAGGTTGAGGTACCCATTGCGGGTACAGAGGCTGGAGCCCACATGCTGTTTTCCTTCCCCATCCCCCTGAGGGGCTCTGAGGAAGTGGGATCTTACCGGCCCCCAAGCCCTGAGGCCGGGCTCCATCCACAGACCCAGTGAACCTGCTGGATACGGAGCTGAGTACCGTTCAGGGACAAGGCCCTGCAACTTTCAGGTACTCTGTGTCCCCGTACAGACAGGCACGCACACGCCAGACTTGCTGGGTGTGTTAGTGCGCCGGGGACAGTAGCGCTGCACGCTGGGGTTTGAGTCACAGCAGCTTAGCTGTGTGACTTCATGTGCTGGGAACTACCGCGCCGGCCACTATCGGAGCGGCGGCGCGGCTGGGACTTGTAGTGCGCCGGGGACTTAGCGCCGACCGCGCTTTTACGGCGGCGGCGCTTATAAATTTAGTCCCCGGCTTTTGCGGCCTAGCTCCGCTTCGTTCCCGCCCCCTCCCTGTCAATCAGGGAATGGGACAGACGCTGTGCAATCGTCAGCGCCGAGGGCTGGAGCCTTATTTACATGCTCCAGCCCTCTCACTAGGCACAGTGGGACGCAGGTTTCCCGCTTTTGGTCTGAGCACGCCCAGGGCCCGCCCCCCCCTCCACAGGACGCCGGCAGCCATTCCTGCATGCAGTCTGGCTGAAGGACGGACACAGGCTCTGGGAGACCCAGACTAGGGATTTCTGGCGACCACACACCCGCGTTTAGCGGGCGGTAAGCAGCACATTAGTGCTGGCCCCACTAGTGCCACAGTGTTGTATTGGTGTACTTTTTCCTGTACCAGATATATATATATATATATATATACTGCACTGTACGGTCGCTTCTTGGCTGTATACCCCTATATTGCTCTGAGGAGACAGCAACATGTCATCCACAAAACGCAAGGGTGCCAAGGCACGGGCTGTATACACTGCTTGTACAGCATGTGGGGCTAATCTACCAGCAGGCTCCAACGACTCTCATTGTGTGCAATGTTCAGTCCCAGTGGCACTTCGTCAGCCAGAGCCTATGGTGGTGGTAGCCCAGGCAGAGACGCCTGTGAACCCTGCCCCGGTGACGGGGACAGAATTTGCAGTCTTTGCTGATAAAATGTCTGTGACTATGACAAAAATCCTGGAGACCTTGCAGTCCAGGCCAGTTGCTCAGACCATGGACACTGCTGTGTCTATGTTCCCCGGTCCCCCTCAGTTGGAACTAATCCGTACTTCAAGGGGGTCCCAGGCATCACAGGCTGAGGGCTCTGACTCTGATGACAGTCCCAGGCCGCCTAAACGAGCTCGCTGGGAGAGACCCTCCACGTCCTCACGCGGGTCAGGGTCTCAGCGAGAAGGGTCTCTATATGATGAGACAGAGGTGGGTGATCAGGAGTCTGGTCCTGACACCGCACTCAATTTGGATACGCCAGATGGTGACGCCATGGTAAATGACCTTATAGCGGCCATCAATAGGCTGTTGGATATTTCTCCCCCAGCCCCTTCAGCAGAGGAGGCAGCTGCCCAGCAGGAGAAATTCCATTTCCTGTATCCCAAGCGTAAATTGAGTACTTTTCTGGACCACTCTGACTTCAGAGAATCAATCCAGAAACACCATGCTTATCCGGACAAGCGTTTTTCCAAACGTCTGAAGGATACACGTTATCCCTTTCCCCCTGACGTGGTCAAACGCTGGACCCAGTGTCCAAAAGTGGACCCTCCAATATCCAGGCTGGCAGCTAGATCCATAGTTGCAGTGGAGGATGGGGCTTCACTTAAAGATGCCAATGACAGACAGATGGACCTTTGGTTGAAATCTGTCTATGAAGCTATTGGCGCGTCGTTTGCTCCAGCATTCGCGGCCGTGTGGGCGCTCCAAGCTATTTCAGCTGGTCTGGCACAGGTGGACTCTTTCTTAAGTCCAGCAGTGCCGCAAGTGGCGTCCTTAACTACGCAAATGACTGCGTTTGCGACCTACGCTATCAATGCGGTACTAGACTCTACGAGCCGTACCTCCATGGCATCCGCCAACTCTGTAGTTTTGCGCAGAGCCTTGTGGTTAAAAGAATGGAAAGCAGATTCTGCTTCTAAAAAATGTTTAACCAGCTTGCCATTATCTGGAGACAGACTGTTTGGTGAGCAATTGGTGGAAATCATTAAACAGTCCAAAGGTAAGGACTCTTCCTTACCCCAGCCCAGATCAAGCAAACCTCAACAGAGGAAGTGGCAGTCAAAGTTTCGGTCCTTTCGAGGCTCGGGCAAGCCCCAATTCTCCTCGTCGAAAGGGACTCAGAAAGAGCAAAGGAGCTCTGATTCCTGGCGGACTCACTCACGCCCCAAGAAAGCAACCGGAGGTACCGCTTCCAAGGCGGCTGCCTCATGACTTTCGGCCGCCTCCCTCCGCATCCTCGGTCGGTGGCAGGCTCTCCCGCTTTTGCGACATTTGGCTGCCACAGGTCAAAGACCGGTGGGTAACAGACATTTTGTCTCACGGGTACAGGATAGAGTTCAGTTCTCGTCCTCCGCCTCGGTTCTTCAGAACTTCCCCACATCCCGACCGAGCAGATGCCCTTCTGCAGGCGGTGCATTCTCTAAGAGCAGAAGGAGTGGTGGTCCCTGTTCCTCTTCGGGAACAAGGACAAGGTTTTTACTCCAATCTCTTCGTGGTGCCAAAAAAGGACGGCTCATTCCGTCCTGTTCTGGACCTAAAACTGCTCAACAAGCATGTGAACGCCAGGCGGTTCCGGATGGAATCCCTCCGCTCAGTCATTGCCTCAATGTCTCAAGGAGATTTCCTAGCATCAATAGACATCAAAGATGCTTATCTCCACGTGCCGATTGCTACAGAGCACCAACGCTTTCTACGCTTCGTGATAGGAGACGACCATCTTCAGTTCGTAGCTCTGCCATTTGGTCTGGCGACAGCCCCACGGGTGTTCACCAAGGTCATGGCGGCAGTGGTAGCAGTCTTGCACTCTCAGGGACACTCTGTGATCCCTTACTTGGACGATCTACTTGTCAAGGCACCCTCTCAGGAGGCATGCCAACTCAGCCTGAATGTTGCACTGGAGACTCTCCAGACGTTCGGGTGGATCATCAACTTCTCAAAGTCAACTCTGTTACCGACCCAATCACTGACGTATCTTGGCATGGAGTTTCATACTCTTTCAGCGATAGTGAAGCTTCCGCTGGACAAGCAGCGGTCACTACAGACTGGGGTGCAGGCTCTCCTTCAAAGTCAGTCGCACTCCTTAAGACGCCTCATGCACTTCCTCGGGAAGATGGTGGCGGCAATGGAGGCGGTTCCGTTTGCGCAGTTTCATCTGCGCCCACTTCAATGGGACATTCTCCGCCAATGGGACGGGAAGTCCACATCCCTGGACAGGAAAGTCTCCCTTTCCCAGACGGCCAAGGACTCTCTGCAGTGGTGGCTTCGTCCCACCTCATTATCACAGGGAAGATCCTTCCTACCACCGTCCTGGGCGGTGGTCACGACAGACGCGAGTCTGTCAGGGTGGGGAGCAGTTTTTCTCCACCACAGGGCTCAGGGTACGTGGACCCAGCAGGAGTCCACCCTTCAGATCAATGTTCTGGAAATCAGAGCAGTGTATCTTGCCCTACTAGCCTTCCAGCAGTGGCTGGAAGGAAGGCAGATCCGAATTCAGTCGGACAACTCCACAGCGGTGGCATACATCAACCACCAAGGGGGGACACGCAGTCGGCAAGCCTTCCAGGAAGTCCGGCGGATTCTGATGTGGGTGGAAGCCACGGCCTCCACCATATCCGCAGTTCACATCCCCGGCGTAGAAAACTGGGAAGCAGACTTCCTCAGTCGCCAGGGCATGGACGCAGGGGAATGGTCCCTTCACCCGGACGTGTTTCAGGAAATCTGTCGCCGCTGGGGAAGGCCGGACGTCGACCTAATGGCGTTCCCGGCACAACAACAAGGTCCCAACCTTCATGGCACGGTCTCGCGATCACAGAGCTCTGGCGGCAGACGCCTTAGTGCAAGATTGGTCGCAGTTCCGGCTCCCTTATGTGTTTCCACCTCTGGCACTCTTGCCCAGAGTGCTACGCAAGATCAGATCCGACTGCAGCCGCGTCATACTCGTCGCCCCAGACTGGCCAAGGAGGGCGTGGTATCCGGATCTGTGGCATCTCACGGTCGGCCAACCGTGGGCACTACCAGACCGACCAGACTTGCTGTCCCAAGGGCCGTTTTTCCATCGGAATTCTGCGGCCCTGAACCTGACTGTGTGGCCATTGAGTCCTGGATCCTAGCGTCTTCAGGATTATCCCAAGGGGTCGTTGCCACCATGAGACAGGCTAGGAAGCCCACGTCCGCTAAGATCTACCACAGAACGTGGTGGATATTCTTATCCTGGTGCTCTGCTCAGGGAGTGTCTCCCTGGCCATTTGCATTGCCTACATTTCTTTCTTTCCTGCAATCTGGATTAGAAAAAGGTTTGTCGCTCGGCTCCCTTAAAGGGCAAGTCTCGGCGCTATCCGTCTTTTTTCAGAAGCGTCTAGCACGACTTTCTAAGGTACGCACGTTCCTGCAGGGGGTTTGTCATATCGTACCCCCGTACAAGCGGCCGTTAGATCCATGGGATCTGAACAGGGTACTAGTTGCCCTCCAGAAGCCGCCCTTCGAGCCTCTGAGGGAGGTTTCACTTTCTAGACTATCACAGAAAGTGGCTTTTCTGGTAGCGATCACATCTCTTCGGAGAGTGTCTGAGCTAGCAGCGCTGTCATCCAAGACTCCCTTCCTGGTCTTCCACCAGGACAAGGTAGTGCTGCGACCCATTCAGGAGTTTCTCCCGAAGGTGGTATCCTCTTTTCATCTTAATCAGGATATCTCTTTGCCTTCTTTTTGTCCTCATGCAGTTCATCGGTATGAGAAGGATTTACATTTGTTGGATCTGGTGAGAGCACTCAGAATCTACATTTCCCGCACGGCGCCCCTGCGCCGTTCGGATGCACTCTTTGTCCTTGTCGCTGGTAAGCGCAAAGGGTCGCAGGCTTCTAAGGCCACCCTGGCTCGATGGATCAAAGAACCAATTCTTGAAGCCTACCGTTCTGCTGGGCTTCCGTTTCCATCAGGGCTGAAGGCCCATTCTACCAGAGCCGTGGGTGCGTCCTGGGCATTACGACACCAGGCTACGGCTCAACAGGTGTGCCAGGCAGCTACCTGGTCGAGTCTGCACACTTTCACCAAACATTATCAGGTGCATACCTATGCTTCGGCGGACGCCAGCCTAGGTAGAAGAGTCCTGCAGGCGGCAGTTGCCTCCCCGTAGGGGAGGGCTGTCTTCGCAGCTCTAACATGAGGTATTCTTTACCCACCCAGGGACAGCTTTTGGACGTCCCAATCGTCTGGGTCTCCCAATGGAGCGCCGAAGAAGAAGGGAATTTTGTTACTTACCGTAAATTCCTTTTCTTCTAGCTCCTATTGGGAGACCCAGCACCCGCCCTGTTGTCCTTCGGGATTTTTGGTTGTTTTTCGGGTACACATGTTGTTCATGTTGAACGGTTTTCAGTTCTCCGACGTTACTTCGGAGTGAATTTGTTTAAACCAGTTCTTGGCTTTCCTCCTTCTTGCTTTTGCACTAAAACTGGTGAGCCAGTGATCCCACTGGGGGTGTATAGCCAGAAGGGGAGGGGCCTTACACTTTTTAGTGTAATGCTTTGTGTGGCCTCCGGAGGCAGTGCTATACACCCAATCGTCTGGGTCTCCCAATAGGAGCTAGAAGAAAAGGAATTTACGGTAAGTAACAAAATTCCCTTCTTTGGGTACTAACCGTAAAATCTTTCATGGAGCCTTCATTGGGGGACACACGATACCATAGGTGTATGCTTACTGCCACTAGGAGGCTGACACTATGCAAAAAAAATGTTAGCACCTCCCCGGCTGTATACACCCACCGACTGGCAAACCGGGCTTCAGTTAGTGAGAAAGCAGTAGGAGAAGCTTTAAAATAATACAGGAACAGCTGTAACAAGATAAGTTAACAGTACAATGCAAAATGCTGCAACAAGAAGCACAAGGGTGGGGGCTGTGTCACCCAATGAAGATTCCAAAAAAGAAAGAGATTTTACGGTGAGTACCATGGGACATCCTACGGTGAGTACCAAAAATCCTCTTTTCTTTGTCGCTCCATTGGGAGACCCAGACAATTGGGTGTATAGCTTCTGCCTCCGGAGGCCACACAAAGTATTACACTTTAAAAAGTGTAACCCCTCCCCTCTGCCTATACACCCTCCCGTGCATCACGGGCTCCTCAGTTTTATGCTTTGTGTGGAAGGAGGCACACATCCACTCATGCATTCTCATATTAGTTATATCGGTTGGAAGAAAAGTGGGCCCTCACGGGGCCCCCGGCATGTTCCCTTCTCACCCCACTACGTCGGCGGTGCTGTTAAGGTTGAGGTACCCATTGCGGGTACAAAGGCCGGAGCCTCATGCCGTTTCCTTCACCATCCCTTAGCGGCTCTGGGAGAAGTGGGATCCTGACCGGTCATCCATTCACTGGGACCGGGCTCCCTCCGCAGCCCCTGTGGGAATCTGCTGGACAGGAGTCTAATCATCCTCAGGGACCGGGCCCTGCATCTCTAAGGTACTCTGTGTCCCCATGGGGGCTGTGCATGGAGCGCCTTCATCCCGGACGCTGCAGCAGCTGCTGATTTGTGAAGACCGGCGGACTTCCGCGCCGACCGCGTTTGCTTGTCGGCCGCGGTCTTAAATTTAGTCCCCGGCTTCATTGCGGCCTAGTAGCAAAACTCCCGCCCCCGGGCCTGTCTGTCAGGGGTAAGGGTGGGACTGCCGACCTGACGTCGGATGTGAGGGCCGGAGCATCCTGTATGTTTCCTCCCCCCTCACTGATCACTGTGGGGACCCCAGATTCCCGCACTTTTTTAGCGCCGCCCACGGCTCCACTCCTCCCCAGAGAGCTCCGGCAGCCATTTGTTTGGCATTCTGCCGGTGGAGGATTACCTGGAAAGAGCTCTACAACTCTGGGAGACCTAAGGCAGAGAATCTGGAGGACACACGCTCCGCTTTTTAGCGGTCGGTAAGCCACACCGGTCACCCGGTGCTGGTCCCCTTAGGGCGCCGGAATAGATACTATATATATATATATATTTCTGTTCGGTCGGGCTATATACCTGTTCCCATATACCCTCAGTGATCACTCTCCTAGGAGACAACAGCATGTCGTCCACAAGAAGCAAGGGTGCCAAGGCACAGGGTTATTTCTTCGGCGCTCCATTGGGAGACCCAGACGATTGGGTGTATAGCACTGCCTCCGGAGGCCACACAAAGCAATTACACTAAAAAGTGTAAGGCCCCTGCCCTTCTGGCTATACACCCCCAGTGGGATCACTGGCTCACCAGTTTTCTGCTTTGTGCGAAGGAGGTCAGACATCCACGCATAGCTCCACTGTTTAGTCAGCAGTAGCTGCTGACTATATCGGATGGAAGAAAAGAGGGCCCATATGGGGCCCCCAGCATGCTCCCTTCTTACCCCACTTGTGGTTTGTAAGGTTGAGGTACCCATTGCGGGTACGGAGGCTGGAGCCCACATGCTGTTTTCCTTCCCCATCCCCCTGAAGGGCTCTGAGGAAGTGGGATCTTACCGGCCACCAAGCCCTGAGGCCGGGCTCCATCCACAGACCCATAGAACCTGCTGGATGTGGAGCGGGAGTGCCGTTCAGGGACAAGGCCCTGCAACTTTCAGGTACTCTGTGTCCCCGTATGGCAGGCCACGCACACCCCAGGCTTGCTGGGTGTGCTAGTGCGCCGGGGACTGTAGCGCTGTGCGCTGGGCTTATAGTCCCCGCAGATTACTGGGGGACTTTATGTGTGTGGATCGCCGCGCCGACCGCCCCTGGAGCGGCGGCGCAGCTGCGACTTGTAGTGCGCCGGGGACGCGCCGACCGCGCTTTTACGGCGGCGGCGCTTCTAACTTTAGTCCCCGGCTTTCTGCGGCCTAGCTCCGCTTCGTTAACGCCCCCCACCCTGTCAATCAGGGTAGGGGAGAGACGTTGTTCAATCGGCAGCGCCGAGGGCTGGAGCACGATTTACATGCTCCAGCCCTCTCACTGAGCACAGTAGGACACAGGCTTCGCGCTTTTTCTCTGTGCACGCCCTAGGCCCGCCCCCAGGCTTGCAGCTCCCCAGGACGCCGGCAGCCATTATACACATGCAGTCTGGCTGGAGAACGGACGCAGGCTCTGGGGGACCCAGGCTAGGGGTTTCTGGCGACCACACACCCGCGCTAAGCGGGCGGTAAGCAGCACATACGTGCGGCCCCACTAGTGCCACAGTGTTATATTTTTCGCTGTACCATAGACACTGCTGTGTCTAGATATATTTATATACTGCACTGTAAGGTCGCTTCTTGGCTGTACACCCTATATTGCTTTGAGGAGACAACAGCATGTCATCCGCAAAACGCAAGGGTGCCAAGGCACGGGCTGTATACACTGCTTGTACAGCATGTGGGGCTAATCTACCAGCAGGCTCCAACGACTCTCATTGTGTGCAATGTTCAGTCCCAGTGGCACTTCGTCAGCCAGAGCCTATTGTGGTGGTAGCCCAGGCAGAGACGCCTGTGAACCCTGCCCCGGTGACGGGGACAGAATTTGCAGTCTTTGCTGATAAAATGTCTGTGACTATGACAAAAATCCTGGAGACCTTGCAGTCCAGGCCAGTTGCTCAGACCATAGACACTGCTGTGTCTATGTTCCCCGGTCCCCCTCAGTTGGAACTAATCCGTACTTCAAGGGGGTCCCAGGCATCACAGGCTGAGGGCTCTGACTCCGATGACAGTCCCAGTCCGCCTAAGCGAGCTCGCTGGGAGAGACCCTGCACGTCATCACGCGGATCAGGGTCTCAGCGAGAAGGGTCCCTATATGAGGGTTCAGAGGTGGGTGATCAGGAGTCTTGTCCTGACGCCGCACTCAATTTGGATACGCCAGATGGTGACGCCATGGTAAATGACCTTATAGCGGCCATCAATAGGCTGTTGGATATTTCTCCCCCAGCCCCTTCTGCAGAGGAGGCAGCTGCACAGCAGGAGAAATTCCATTTCCTGTATCCCAAGCGTAAATTGAGTACTTTTCTGGACCACTCTGACTTCAGAGAATCCATCCAGAAACACAATACTTATCCGGACAAGCGTTTTTCTAAACGCCTTAAGGATACACGTTATCCTTTTCCCCCTGACGTGGTCAAACGCTGGACCCAGTGTCCAAAAGTGGACCCTCCAATATCCAGGCTTGCAGCTAGATCCATAGTTGCAGTGGAGGATGGGGCTTCACTTAAAGATGCCAATGACAGACAGATGGACCTTTGGTTGAAATCTGTCTATGAAGCTATCGGCGCGTCGTTTGCTCCAGCATTCGCGGCCGTGTGGGCGCTCCAAGCTATTTCAGCTGGTCTGGCACAGGTGGACTCTCTCATACGTCCAGCAGTGCCGCAAGTGGCGTCCCTAACTACGCAAATGTCTGCGTTTGCGACCTACGCTATCAATGCGGTACTTGACTCTACAAGCCGTACCTCAATGGCATCCGCCAACTCTGTAGTTTTGCGCAGAGCCTTGTGGTTAAAGGAATGGAAAGCAGATTCTGCTTCTAAAAAATGTTTAACCAGCTTGCCATTATCTGGAGACAGACTGTTTGGTGAGCAATTGGCGGAAATCATTAAACAGTCCAAAGGTAAGGACTCCTCCTTACCCCAGCCCAGATCAAGCAAACCTCCACAGAGGAAGTGGCAGTCAAAGTTTCGGTCCTTTCGAGGCTCGGGCAAGCCCCAATTCTCCTCGTCCAAAGGGACTCAGAAAGAGCAAAGGAGCTCTGATTCCTGGCGGGCTCACTCACGCCCCAAGAAAGCAACCGGAGGTACCGCTTCCAAGGCGGCTGCCTCATGACTTTCGGCCGCCTCCCTCCGCATCCTCGGTCGGTGGCAGGCTCTCCTGCTTTTGCGACATTTGGCTGCCACAGGTCAAAGACCGGTGGGTAACAGACATTTTGTCTCACGGGTACAGGATAGAGTTCAGTACTCGGCCTCCGCCTCGGTTCTTCAGAACTTCCCCACATCCCGACCGAGCAGATGCCCTTCTGCAGGCGGTGAATTCTCTAAGAGCAGAAGGAGTGGTGGTCCCTGTTCCTCTTCAGGAACGAGGTCAAGGTTTTTACTCCAATCTCTTTGTGGTGCCAAAAAAGGACGGCTCATTCCGTCCTGTTCTGGACCTAAAACTGCTCAACAAGCATGTGAACGCCAGGCGGTTCCGGATGGAATCCCTCCGCTCAGTCATTGCCTCAATGTCTCAAGGAGATTTCCTAGCATCAATAGACATCAAGGATGCTTATCTCCACGTGCCGATTGCTACAGACCACCAACGCTTTCTACGCTTCGTGATAGGAGACGACCATCTTCAGTTCGTAGCTCTGCCATTTGGTCTAGCGACAGCCCCACGGGTGTTCACCAAGATCATGGCGGCAGTGGTAGCAATCTTGCACTCTCAGGGACTCTCTGTGATCCCTTACTTGGACGATCTACTGGTCAAGGCACCCTCTCAAGAGGCATGCCAACTCAGCTTGACTGTCGCACTGGAGACTCTCCAGACGTTCGGGTGGATCATCAACTTCTCAAAGTCAAATCTGTCACCGACCCAATCACTAACGTATCTTGGCATGGAGTTTCATACTCTCTCAGCGATAGTGAAGCTTCCGCTGGACAAGCAGAGGTCACTACAGACTGGGGTGCAGGCTCTCCTTCAAAGTCAGTCGCACTCCTTAAGACGCCTCATGCACTTCCTCGGGAAGATGGTGGCGGCAATGGAAGCGGTTCCGTTTGCGCAGTTTCATCTGCGCCCACTTCAATGGGACATTCTCCGCCAATGGGACGGGAAGTCAACATCCCTGGACAGGAAAGTCTCCCTTTCCCAGACGGCCAAGGACTCTCTGCAGTGGTGGCTTCTTCCCACCTCATTATCACAGGGAAGATCCTTCCTACCACCGTCTTGGGCGGTGGTCACGACAGACGCGAGTCTGTCAGGGTGGGGAGCAGTTTTTCTCCACCACAGGGCTCAGGGTACGTGGACTCAGCAGGAGTCCACCCTTCAGATCAATGTTCTGGAAATCAGAGCAGTGTATCTTGCCCTACTAGCCTTCCAGCAGTGGCTGGAAGGAAGGCAGATCCGAATTCAGTCGGACAACTCCACAGCGGTGGCATACATCAACCACCAAGGGGGGACACGCAGTCGGCAAGCCTTCCAGGAAGTCCGGCGGATTCTGATGTGGGTGGAAGCCACGGCCTCCACCATATCCGCAGTTCACATCCCCGGCGTAGAAAACTGGGAAGCAGACTTCCTCAGTCGCCAGGGCATGGACGCAGGGGAATGGTCCCTTCACCCAGACGTGTTTCAGGAAATCTGTCGCCGATGGGGAAGGCCGGACGTCGACCTCATGGCGTCCCGGCACAACAACAAGGTCCCAACCTTCATGGCACGGTCTCGCGATCAAAGAGCGCTGGCGGCAGACGCCCTAGTGCAAGATTGGTCGCAGTTCCGGCTCCCTTATGTGTTTCCACCTCTGGCACTCTTGCCCAGAGTGCTACGCAAGATCAGATCCGATTGCAGCCGCGTCATACTCGTCGCCCCAGACTGGCCGAGGAGGGCGTGGCAGCTCACGGTCGGCCAACCGTGGGCACTACCAGACCGACCAGACTTACTGTCCCAAGGGCCGTTTTTCCATCGGAATTCTGCGGCCCTGAACCTGACTGTGTGGCCATTGAGTCCTGGATCCTAGCGTCTTCAGGATTGTCCCAAGGGGTCGTTGCCACCATGAGACAGGCTAGGAAGCCCACGTCCGCTAAGATCTACCACAGAACGTGGAGGATATTCTTATCCTGGTGCTCTGCTCAGGGAGTGTCTCCCTGGCCATTTGCATTGCCTACCTTTCTTTCTTTCCTGCAATCTGGGTTAGAAAAAGGTTTGTCGCTCGGCTCCCTTAAAGGTCAGGTCTCGGCGCTATCCGTCTTTTTTCAGAGGCGTTTGGCACGCCTTCCTAAGGTGCGCACTTTCCTACAGGGGGTTTGCCATATCGTACCCCCGTACAAGCGGCCGTTAGATCCATGGGATCTCAACAGGGTACTAGTTGCCCTCCAGAAGCCGCCCTTCGAGCCTCTGAGGGAGGTTTCACTTTCTAGACTATCACAGAAAGTGGCTTTTCTGGTAGCGATCACATCTCTTCGGAGAGTGTCTGAGCTGGCAGCGCTATCATCCAAGGCTCCCTTCCTGGTCTTCCACCAGGACAAGGTAGTGCTGCGCCCCATTCAGGAGTTTCTCCCGAAGGTGGTATCCTCTTTTCATCTTAATCAGGATATCTCTTTGCCTTCGTTTTGTCCTCATGCAGTTCATCGGTATGAGAAGGATTTACATTTGTTAGATCTGGTGAGAGCACTCAGAATCTACATTTCCCGCACGGCGCCCTTGCGCCGTTCGGATGCACTCTTTGTCCTTGTCGCTGGTAAGCGCAAAGGGTCGCAGGCTTCTAAGGCCACCCTGGCTCGATGGATCAAAGAACCAATTCTTGAAGCCTACCGTTCTGCTGGGCTTCCGGTTCCATCAGGGCTGAAGGCCCATTCTACCAGAGCCGTGGGTGCATCCTGGGCATTGCGACACCAGGCTACGGCTCAACAGGTGTGCCAGGCAGCTACCTGGTCGAGTCTGCACACTTTCACCAAACATTATCAGGTGCATACCTATGCTTCGGCGGACGCCAGCCTAGGTAGAAGAGTCCTGCAGGCGGCAGTTGCCTCCATATAGGGGAGGGCTGTCTTGCAGCTCTAACATGAGGTATTCTTTACCCACCCAGGGACAGCTTTTGGACGTCCCAATCGTCTGGGTCTCCCAATGGAGCGCCGAAGAAGAAGGGAATTTTGTTACTTACCGTAAATTCCTTTTCTTCTAGCTCCTATTGGGAGACCCAGCACCCGCCCTGTTGTCCTTCGGGATTTTTGGTTGTTTTTCGGGTACACATGTTGTTCATGTTGAACGGTTTTCAGTTCTCCGAGGTTACTTCGGAGTGAATTTGTTTAAACCAGTTATTGGCTTTCCTCCTTCTTGCTTTTGCACTAAAACTGGTGAGCCAGTGATCCCACTGGGGGTGTATAGCCAGAAGGGGAGGGGCCTTACACTTTTTAGTGTAATTGCTTTGTGTGGCCTCCGGAGGCAGTGCTATACTCCCAATCGTCTGGGTCTCCCAATAGGAGCTAGAAGAAAAGGAATTTACGGTAAGTAACAAAATTCCCTTCTTTGCGACCTGTACCTCTTGTGCGGCTATGTTACCTGCGGGTTCCACCTACCCTCACTGTGAGCAATGCTCGACCCCTGTTTTGCTTGCTCAGCCGGAGCCTCGGTCACTAGTAGGACCCTCGGCTCAGGTAGACCCCCCTGCTCCCCCGGTCCAGGTGGCAGGGACAGAGTTTGCCGTTTTTGCTGAGAAACTCTCTGAGTCACTTTCACAATCCATGGCTCAGTCTATGGACAAATGGTCTGCCAAGCTGCTAGAAGCTTTGCAGTCCAGACCGGTCCTTACACAGGCCCCGGGCCCTGTTGGATCGTCGCCTCCAGGCCCCTCTCTGTCCGCACCGCAGCGCCCCCCCAGGGGGGGCCCTAGGTTTCACGTGGAGGACTCCTGCCCGGACCACAGTCCTAGACCGGCTAAGCGAGCTCGCTGGGAATCTTCCCCGACTTCTTCACGCTGCTCGGGTTCCCAGCTTGAGGACTCTCTGGAGGACGAGGCGGACGTCGCAGCTCAGGGCTCTGACCATGACGTCGCCCTTAACCTTGATACACCTGAGGGGGACGCCTTAGTAAATGATCTTATCTCGTCCATCAACCAGGTGTTAGATTTATCTCCCCCGCCGCCACCTGTAGAGGAGTCGACTTCTCAGCAGGAGAAACACCAGTTTCGGTTCCCTAAACGTACACGGAGTGCATTTTTCGATCACTCTAACTTCAGAGATGCTGTCCAGAAGCCCAGAGCGGTTCCGGACAAGCGCTTTACTAAGCGCCTTACTGACACACGTTACCCCTTCCCCTCTGACGTTGTTAAGGGTTGGGCTCAATGTCCCAAGGTGGATCCTCCAGTCTCTAGATTGGCGGCTAGATGTGTGGTATCGGTTGCAGACGGCTCATCGCTAAAGGATGCCACTGACAGGCAGATAGAGCTCCTGGTGAAATCCATCTATGAAGCCACGGGCGCGTCTTTTGCCCCGGCTTTTTGCAGCCGTGTGGGCACTCCAAGCTATCTCAGCTTGTCTGGCTGAGATTAATGCGGTCACACGTAATTCTGCTCCGCAGGTTGCGTCTCTGACTTCTCAGGCGTCAGCTTTTTCTTCCTACGCCATGAACGCAGTTCTAGACTCTGCTAGCCGTACAGCGGTGGCATCCGCTAATTCTGTGGCAGTCCGCAGGGCCATGTGGCTGCGCGAATGGAAGGCAGACTCGGCTTCCAAGAGGTTCTTAACCGGTTTGCCGTTTTCTGGCGACCGATTGTTTGGCGAACGATTGGATGAGATTATTAAGGAATCCAAGGGAAAGGACTCCTCCTTACCCCAGTCCAAACCGAAGAGACCTCAGCAACGGAAAATACAATCGAGGTTTCGGTCCTTTCGTCCCTCCGCCAAGCCCCAATCCTCTTCGTCCAGAAAGGCCAGAGGAACTCCTATGCGTGGCGGGCTAAGTCACGCCCCCAAAAACCCGCCGGAGGCAATGCCTCCAAGGCGGCCTCTTCATGACTCTCGGCATCCCCGAACCGCATCCTTGGTCGGTGGCAGGCTCTCCCGCTTTTGCGACGCCTGGTGGCCACATGTTCAAGACCGATGGGTGAGAGACATTCTGTCTCACGGTTACAGGATAGAGTTCAGCTCTCGTCCTCCGACTCGTTTCTTCAGAACCTCTCCGCCCCCCGCGCGGGCCGATGCTCTTTTTCAGGCGGTGGACGCTCTGAAGACAGAAGGAGTTGTGATCCCTGTTCCCCCCCAGGAACACGGTCGCGGCTTTTACTCCAACTTGTTCGTGGTGCCAAAGAAGGACGGTTCTTTCCGTCCCGTTCTGGACCTCAAACTACTCAACAGACATGTGAGCACCAGACGGTTTCGGATGGAATCTCTCCGCTCGGTCATCGCATCGATGTCACAAGGAGACTTCCTAGCATCGATCGACATCAAGGATGCTTATCTCCATGTGCCGATCGCACCCGAACATCAACGCTTTTTGCGTTTCGCCATCGGGGACGAACACCTTCAGTTTGTGGCATTGCCTTTCGGCCTGGCGACAGCCCCACGGGTGTTCACCAAGGTCATGGCATCCGTTGTGGCGGTCCTACACTCTCAGGGCCACTCGGTGATTCCCTACTTAGACGATCTCCTAGTCAGGGCACCTTCTCAGAGGGCGTGTCAAAACAGCCTTACCGTCGCTCTGGCGACGCTCCAGCAGTTCGGGTGGATCATCAACTTCCCAAAATCCAAGTTGACACCGACCCAATCACTGACTTACCTCGGGATGGAGTTTCATACTCAGTCAGCGGTAGTCATGCTACCGCTGGACAAACAGCTCTCTCTGCAGGCAGGGGTGCAATCTCTTCTTCGGGGTCAGTCACACCCCTTGAGGCGCCTCATGCACTTCCTGGGGAAGATGGTGGCAGCGATGGAGGCAGTGCCCTTCGCGCAATTCCATCTGCGGCCACTCCAGTGGGACATTCTCCGCAAATGGGACAGGAGGTCGACTTCCCTCGACAGGAACGTCTCTCTTTCCCTTGCAACCAAGACGTCACTTCAGTGGTGGCTCCTTCCCAACTCTCTGTCGCAGGGAAAATCCTTCTGTGAGGCAAATCCCGGGATATGAAGATGAATTATGACTCCAGTCATAATCCCTCATAACTCCCTGGCAGTGCCCCCCTCCCTTCTTGTTCTCAGTGTTCCACTTACACCTCCATGGCCATGTCCTGTGATATGGAAATTAGGTGGCTTAGGGACAATGGACACAGGATGACTCCCTGCCGTGACCCTGTAGTGGGGGCTGCTAGCTAGTTAGCAAGGCTATGGAAATAGCCAGACAGAACGACTCCAGTAAAAAATGGTTCATATCTCGCAAGCCATATTTCCGATAAATATGGCAACCATAAAAATGGTGTCTCCGCATGCGGACGATGCTGGCACACCCTTTTTATGGGAGCAGGACATTGGGAAATGCCCCAGGCGTGATATCAGCCAATGGGGAACTGGCAGACAGGTCATGAGTCCCCTCGTTCTGTGGCTAAATTCATAGCTGTCACAATGAGAGCGTTGGCGTCCGCCTACGACGCTCCCAGGCAAAGTTATGGCCCATATTCCATGTTGGGATATTGTCCATAACTCAAGCCAGGGGTGGAGCAGTGCTCCCTGTGAGGTCACGAAGGTAGGAGGGGACCTGGATTTGGCCAGGTTGATAACCCTACTTCGGCCATTTTCCAGTGTTCTTTCGCTGGGGGCACGTGTAGGAAACATCTGTGGGAAGGATCCTAGAAACCTGGGTACAGCGCCCCCCTGTGGCCAGACGCAACAAGGTAACTGCTGGAACTGTGTATGCCTGTTTGTAACCCATGCTTTGATTGTAACTGTACTCTGACATATGTATATTCTGTAGATTCCCTATTGTATATATTGTAGTTTCTAGTGTGCTTTAGGCTGATTAAATTATATAATTAATCTTGGGCTGTTCTGTTATCTCGATCTTGAATCCCACGTCTGTGTGTTCGGCTAATAGTTACCGTAAATCGGTTGGTGGCAGCGAATTGTGCCAAGGATTATTGTGGGGAGGCCAGTGAGATTCGGGGAGATTTTATATATTCCGCCCGCGGAGGTCGGGGGAATATATACCTTACTCTCACCGGGGACCCTTCAATAATCGGCATAAGTAGTATAGCGGCCTCCTTGCTTATTGTCGGGCAATTCCATAATTGGCCTGACTATAAGAGGGGCGCTAGAGAGCGCGTCACGTGCTCTGTCTGTCGGTCGGGAGGTATAAAGGAGGGGTGACCCCCACTTGTTACCCCCCGATTGTGACGTACTGGTAGCCAGCGCGGGGGATTTCTGAGTGACCCCCCCCGGTGGTTTGTGACATATTGGTGGCATAGCGGTGGGATCGAGATAATAGTGTGTGTGAGTGTGAGACCCATACTCCCAGACACTAAAGACTGCCTGCAGCAGCTGTGGCTGCTGGGGTCTTCAGACTAGCTCAACACTAGAGTGTCAGAGTGCAGATACTGTAAGGTGTGTGGAGGCATCAGGTGTCAGTTCTGTGTCAGTGACCAAAAGTCTGCAAGAATGGCTGATGGCACCAGGAGCAGAGCTATGCAACTGGCCAATGCTAAGGCAGGAGCCGAAGAGAGGGAGGACGGTGCTGTGGACAGCAATGAGGAGGTTGCCCACGAGTCCTCCAGGAGCTCGACGCCAGAAAACCGTTCTGCCGAGGACATTGCACAACCTGGCAATTATGGACAAGATGAGGAGCAGCTCACCCAAGGTTCCTCAACGAGCCAGATGCCAGCCCTCCGCTCTGAAAGGGACAGTGAATCGCCTAGCTCTGCAGCGTGCCGCAGATCACCACGTGCCATTCCACCGAGCCTGGGAGGCTCGGATAGCCTTCTTCAAATGGCTATGGCCCTTCTCCAGGCTGGAGACCAGAAGGGCTACAAGGAACTCCTGGCAGAGCGCAGGGCAGAGCGGCAGGCAGCGCGTGACGCTGAGGCTGCGGAGCGGCACGCAGAGCGTGAGGCTGCGGAGCGAGAGCGGCAGGCAGCGCGTGAAGAGCGAGAGCGAGAGCGACAGGCAGACCGTGACTACCAGCTGCAGCTAGCTCAGCTCCGGCCCTCATCAGCCACACGTGACCTTCGAGACACCAAACTTCCAAAGGTCCGTGTTGAGGACTTCCCAGTGCTGGAGAAGGATGGAGACTTGGACTCTTTCTTGACTGCTTTTGAACGGACTTGCCTGCAGCACCATCTGGACAAGGACCAGTGGGCCAAATACCTGACCCCCCGTTTAAGGGGTAAGGCCCTGGATATCCTTGGGGACTTGCCTGCTGAGGCAGATCAGGGCTACGACACCATCAAGCGGGCCCTGATCCAACAGTACAACCTCACTCCAGAGTCCTACCGCAAGAAGTTCCGGAGCCTACAGAAGGGACCAAAGGACTCCTGGGCTGACCACCGGCGGGCACTTGCCCGAGCTGCCGACCACTGGACCCAAGGCCTGCAGCTTTCCACCGGACCGGAGATCCTGGACTTGTTCATCACGGAGCAACTCTTGTGGAACTGCCCTGAGGATCTCCGCCAGTTCATCCGAGACCAGAAGCCAAAGGGGTCCACGGCTACAGCTGCCCTTGCCGATGACTACACCAACAACCGGGCCCCTGAGGCCAGGAGAGCGGCCACCAGCAGCACCTGGAGAGGGGGTAAGATGAATTCTGCGACTGCCCCACCTGCCCCTAGACTGCAGGGGGTGTCCCCCTCAACTCCCCTCTCCAGGCCCGTGGCGGAACCAAGACGGTGCCACCAGTGCAACCTACCTGGACACTTCAAGGCCATGTGCCCTCAGCGTCCCAAGGCCCCGGCTCCGTCCCCGTCCCAAGGGCCGCCCAAGGTGTATTGTGTGGGTGGGGGTGGTGGTAGGTCCCTGGACAGCTTCCAACCTGTCACCGTCGGCCGGTCTGTGACCATAGGACTGCGAGACAGCGCCTCGGAGGTGACTCTGGTGCGGCCTGAGATGGTGTCCCCCCAAGACTTGATCCCTGGAAAAACCCTCGCTGTCTCCGGGATTGGAGGCATTGACCCGGCGCTGCCTGTTGCTGACATTTATGTGGACTGGGGCGCAGGGCGAGGGGTGAGGGAGGTGGGGGTAACTGATCGGATCCCTGCAAACGTGCTACTTGGGACAGATTTGGGGCAGATAACCTCCCAGTTTGGGCCCCAACCAAGGGCTGAACCTTCAGCCCGTACTGACATGCCTCCGGACAATGTTAATGTGTTATCTATGAATGATGTAAGGGAGGAGGGAGTGAACTCTGATATTTCTGCTTGCATAGACACCATAGACACACACTCAGCTGCAGCTGTGACAGGGGAGGGGGTCAGAGAAAGGTGTGACAATGCCTCTACAAGTAACCAGCCTGTGAGCTGGGATCTGTTGCCCTCTGCAGGGATAAGCAGAGAGCAGGGTGCTGCAGGGGGAGGACCAGTGTGTGGGGTGGGGGCTACCACAGCAAATGTGGGGTCCCCAGAGATTTCACAGCGGGGTTCTGTTGCTGCAGGAGGGGAACAGGCAGGTGAGATTGGGGCCGGTCCCGGAGCGGAAGTGCTCCCAGGTAAGATCTCGGTGCATGGTTCCCCCACAACCGGGGTGTCAGGAAGCCAGGTAGGTCTGCCTGAACCGGCGACTTGGTCAGGAACGGAGGAGGAGCAGGCACGACCCACGGTCGCAGCGGCTGTGGCCGCTGTCACCCGCAGTGGGAGTGCTGGAAGCCAAGGGGCCTCCCGGAGGTCCGATAGCTCTTCCCCTTCTGACCAAGTGGCAGCCGAGTCAGGTGGAGGCCAGGACACAGGTCCCGGGGTACTGACTGAAGATGTGACAGTCTCGTCGATTCTGGCCACATCTAGTCAGGGGTTTCAGGCAGCGTTAGAAGCTGACGACAGCCTGAAAGCTCTTAAGGAGCAGGCGGCACAGCCTCCCTCGGACTCGGACCCGGAGCGAGTGGTCTGGGACCAAGGACGGCTGTACCGGGCCACGGTCCAGCAGGGTTCACCGGAGGCGTGGCCCAGGGACCGACAGTTGGTGGTACCCTATCCGTTCCGGACGGAGTTGTTGCGGATCGCACATGAGATTCCGATGGCCGGACACCTAGGGATCGCTAAGACCAAGGCCAGGTTAAACCAGCATTTCTACTGGCCAAAAATGGGGGCCGATGTGGCTGCCTACTGCCGTTCGTGTGAAACCTGTCAGAGAGTGGGGAAGGCGGGGCCACGCCCCAAAGCCCCACTGGTATCTCTGCCAATCATCGATGAGCCTTTCAGGAGGGTGGCTGTGCATCTGGTCGGCCCGCTGGCCATCCCCAGCAGCTCCGGGAAACGCTTCATACTGACGGTAGTGGACTATGCCACCCGGTACCCAGAAGCAGTGGCCTTGTCGTCCATTCGGGCTGACAAGGTGGCCACCGCATTGCTGGAGATTTTCTCCCGAGTGGGTTTTCCCCAGGAAATGCTCACTGACCGGGGGACCCAATTCATGTCCCAGCTGATGGAGGCCCTCTGTAAGCAAGTCCAGGTGCGACATCTGGTGGCCAGCCCGTACCATCCACAGACTAATGGCCTGTGCGAGCGGTTCAATGGCACCTTAAAGCAGATGCTTAAGATGTTGGTCGACTTCCATGGGCGTGACTGGGAGCGGTATCTCCCACACCTGTTATTTGCTTACCGGGAGGTTCCACAGGCCTCAACAGGATTCTCACCGTTTGAGCTCCTGTACGGGCGACGTGTGCGGGGCCCCCTGGCTCTGGTGAAAGAGGCTTGGGAAGGGGATTTGGCCACCCCTGGAGTGTCGGTTAT
This sequence comes from Anomaloglossus baeobatrachus, assembly GCF_048569485.1. Classification (NCBI taxonomy): domain Eukaryota; kingdom Metazoa; phylum Chordata; class Amphibia; order Anura; family Aromobatidae; genus Anomaloglossus; species Anomaloglossus baeobatrachus. The sequence continues at coordinate 197,995,069 of NC_134362.1, read as the reverse complement.
CGAGTATGTCATGCGCTTCCGGGACAAAATGCAGGCCTTGACGCAACTGGTACACGACAATATGGCTCAAGCCCAGGCCGATCAGAAGCGTTGGTACGACCAGAACGCTTGTGAGAGGACCTACCAAGTGGGTCAAAAGGTGTGGGTACTGGTCCCCGTACCACAGGACAAGCTTCAGGCAGCCTGGGAAGGCCCATACCTCGTGTACCAGCAGCTCAACCCTGTAACGTACCTGGTCACCCTGGACCCTGCCCGTGGAAGGCGGAAGCCCTTCCATGTGAACATGATGAAGGCACATCATGAGCGGGAGGCATGTGCGCTCCCCGTGTGCAACCTGCCCGAGGAGGGAGAAGCGGAAACCCTCTTGGATATGCTAGCCCAGGTTAGGGCAGGCGGATCCATTGAGGATGTGGAGGTTGGCCACCAGCTCTTGGAGGACCAACGGTCCCAGCTGTGGGCCACCCTACACCCCTTCCGGGGGTTGTTTACCAACCAGCCCGGAAGGACTGACTTGGCTGTCCATCACGTGGACACTGGGGATCATCCCCCGATCCGGCGTTCAGCATATCGGGTCTCCCTGGAGGTGCAGCAACACATGCGCCAGGAGATTGACGAGATGCTGAAGCTGGGGGTGATCCAGGCATCCAACAGCGTTTGGGCCTCGCCTGTAGTCCTCGTCCCTAAGAAGGACCGAACCACTCGGTTCTGCGTGGACTACAGGGGGCTCAATGCGGTCACGGTCGCCGATGCGTACCCAATGCCACGCATCGATGACCTGCTCGATCAGTTGGCCGGGGCTCAGTACCTGACCATCATGGATCTGAGCCGGGGATATTGGCAGATCCCCCTGACTCGCAAGGCCAGGGAACGCTCTGCCTTTATTACCCCATTTGGACTATACGAGTCCACGGTGATGCCATTCGGGATGAGGAATGCCCCTGCCACTTTCCAGCGGATGGTCAACACCCTGCTCAAGGGACTTGAAGGGTACGCGGCCGCGTACCTAGATGACATTGCCGTCTTCAGTCCCACCTGGGAGGACCACCTAGAGCATCTAGCACAGGTGCTCAGGCGGATCCACCGGGCAGGTTTGACCATCAAGCCGGGAAAGTGTCAGCTGGCCATGAGCGAGGTCCAGTACCTCGGTCACCGGGTAGGCGGGAGAACACTGAAGCCCGAGCCTGAGAAAGTGGAAGCCATCGCATCCTGGCCCACCCCCAGGACCAAGAAGCAGGTGATGTCCTTCTTGGGGACCGCTGGGTACTATAGGAGGTTTGTTCCATGCTATAGTAGCCTGGCAAAGCCCTTGACGGACCTCACCAAGAAGAAGCTGCCCTCTGCAGTCGATTGGACAATGGACTGCGAGACAGCCTTCCGGGCCCTAAAGGACGCCCTGTCCAGCCCGCCCGTGCTACAGGCAGCCGACTTCACGCGGCCGTTTGTAGTACAGACCGACGCCAGTGACTTCGGCCTCGGTGCGGTGCTCAGCCAGGTGGACTCTGCGAGCCAAGAGCACCCGGTCTTGTACCTGAGCAGGAAGCTGTTACCAAGGGAAGTTGCCTATTCCACGATGGAGAAGGAGTGCCTGGCCATAGTGTGGGCCCTGCAGCGTCTGCAACCCTATCTATACGGGCGCCACTTCATCGTGGAGACGGACCACAATCCCCTCAGCTGGTTGCACACCGTCTCTGGGACGAATGGGCGATTGTTGCGATGGAGCCTTGCGCTCCAGCAATACAACTTCACCATTCGCCACAAAAGGGGCCGTGACCACGGTAACGCAGACGGGCTGTCCCGACAAGGAGAGGTCGCGGACGGGCGCACGGGGGAACACCGGAGTGTGCTGCCCCCTAGCGCCCTCAAAAGGGGGGAGGTGTGAGGCAAATCCCGGGATATGAAGATGAATTATGACTCCAGTCATAATCCCTCATCACTCCCTGGCAGTGCCCCCCTCCCTTCTTGTTCTCAGTGTTCCACTTACACCTCCATGGCCATGTCCTGTGATATGGAAATTAGGTGGCTTAGGGACAATGGACACAGGATGACTCCCTGCCGTGACCCTGTAGTGGGGGCTGCTAGCTAGTTAGCAAGGCTATGGAAATAGCCAGACAGAACGACTCCAGTAAAAAATGGTTCATATCTCGCAAGCCATATTTCCGATAAATATGGCAACCATAAAAATGGTGTCTCCGCATGCGGACGATGCTGGCACACCCTTTTTATGGGAGCAGGACATTGGGAAATGCCCCAGGCGTGATATCAGCCAATGGGGAACTGGCAGACAGGTCATGAGTCCCCTCGTTCTGTGGCTAAATTCATAGCTGTCACAATGAGAGCGTTGGCGTCCGCCTACGACGCTCCCAGGCAAAGTTATGGCCCATATTCCATGTTGGGATATTGTCCATAACTCAAGCCAGGGGTGGAGCAGTGCTCCCTGTGAGGTCACGAAGGTAGGAGGGGACCTGGATTTGGCCAGGTTGATAACCCTACTTCGGCCATTTTCCAGTGTTCTTTCGCTGGGGGCACGTGTAGGAAACATCTGTGGGAAGGATCCTAGAAACCTGGGTACAGCGCCCCCCTGTGGCCAGACGCAACAAGGTAACTGCTGGAACTGTGTATGCCTGTTTGTAACCCATGCTTTGATTGTAACTGTACTCTGACATATGTATATTCTGTAGATTCCCTATTGTATATATTGTAGTTTCTAGTGTGCTTTAGGCTGATTAAATTATATAATTAATCTTGGGCTGTTCTGTTATCTCGATCTTGAATCCCACGTCTGTGTGTTCGGCTAATAGTTACCGTAAATCGGTTGGTGGCAGCGAATTGTGCCAAGGATTATTGTGGGGAGGCCAGTGAGATTCGGGGAGATTTTATATATTCCGCCCGCGGAGGTCGGGGGAATATATACCTTACTCTCACCGGGGACCCTTCAATAATCGGCATAAGTAGTATAGCGGCCTCCTTGCTTATTGTCGGGCAATTCCATAATTGGCCTGACTATAAGAGGGGCGCTAGAGAGCGCGTCACGTGCTCTGTCTGTCGGTCGGGAGGTATAAAGGAGGGGTGACCCCCACTTGTTACCCCCCGATTGTGACGTACTGGTAGCCAGCGCGGGGGATTTCTGAGTGACCCCCCCCGGTGGTTTGTGACACCTTCCTACCCCCAACCTGGGCTGTGGTCACCACGGACGCGAGCCTGTCAGGGTGGGGGGCGGTTTTTCTCCACCACAGGGCTCAGGGAACCTGGACTCCGATAGTCATCCCTTCAGATCAATATTCTGGAAATAAGGGCAGTGTATCTAGCCCTATTGGCTTTTCATCGGTGGCTGGAGGGCAGACAGATCCGAATCCAGTTGGACAACGCCACTGCCGTCGCATACATCAACCACCAAGGCGGCACTCGCCGTCGTCAAGCCTTCCAGGAAGTCCGACGGATTCTGCAGTGGGTGGAAGCCACAGTTTCCACCATCTCCGCAGTTCACATCCCGGGCGTAGAAAACTGGGAAGCAGATTTTCTCAGTCGTCAGGGCATGGACGCGGGGGAATGGTCTCTTCACCCAGACGTGTTTCGAGAGATCTGTCGCCGCTGGGGAACGCCGGACGTCGATCTCATGGCATCACGGCACAACAACAAAGTCCCGGCATTCATGGCACGGTCTCAAGATCACAGAGCTCTGGCGGCGGACGCATTAGTTCAGGATTGGTCGCAGTTTCGACTGCCTTATGTATTTCCTCCTCTGGCGATGCTGCCCAGAGTGCTGCGCAAAATCAGGTCCGACTGTCGTCACGCCATTCTCGTCGCTCCAGATTGGCCGAGGCGGTCGTGGTACCCGGATCTGTGGCATCTCACGGTGGGTCAACCGTGGGCGCTCCCAGACCGCCGAGACTTGCTGTCACAAGGGCCGTTTTTCCATCTGAATTCTGTGGCCCTCAACCTGACTGTGTGGCCATTGAGTCCTGGCTCCTAGCGTCCTCAGGGTTATCTCAAGATGTCATTGCCACCATGAGACAGGCCAGGAAACCAACGTCCGCCAAGATCTATCACAGGTCTTGGAGGATCTTCTTATCCTGGTGCTCTGATAATGGTTTTGCTCCCTGGCCTTGTGCCTTACCCACTTTTCTTTCATTCCTTCAATCCGGAATGGACAAGGGTTTGTCTCTCGGCTCTCTCAAGGGACAAGTATCGGCGCTATCCGTATTTTTTCAAAAGCGTCTAGCCAGGCTTCCGCAGGTCCGCACGTTCCTGCAGGGAGTTTGACACATAGTCCCACCTTACAAGCGTCCGCTGGAACCCTGGGACCTTAACAGGGTGCTAACGGCTCTTCAGAAACCACCTTTCTTCGGCGCTCTATTGGGAGACCCAGACGATTGGGTGTATAGCACTGCCTCCGGAGGCCACACAAAGCAATTACACTAAAAAGTGTAAGGCCCCTCCCCTTCTGGCTATACACCCCCAGTGGGATCACTGGCTCACCAGTTTTCTGCTTTGTGCGAAGGAGGTCAGACATCCACGCATAGCTCCACTGTTTGTAGTCAGCAGTAGCTGCTGGCTATATCGGATGGAAGAAAAGAGGGCCCATATGGGGCCCCCAGCATGCTCCCTTCTCACCCGCGGTGGTGCTTGTAAGGTTGAGGTACCTATTGCTGGTACAGAGGCTGGAGCCCACATGCTGTTTTCCTTCCACATCCCCTGGAGGGCTCTGTGGAAGTGGGATCTTGCCGGCCCCCAAGCCCTGGGGCCGGGCTCCATCCACAGACCCAGAGAACCTGCTGGATTTGGAGCGGGAGTGCCGTTCAGGGACAAGGCCCTGCAACTTTCAGGTACTCTGTGTCCCCGGCAGGCACGGACACTCTCAAAGCTTGCTGAGCGTTAGAGTGCGCCGGGGACAGTAGCGCTGTGCGCTGGGGTTAGGTCACTGCAGCTTTGCTGAGTGACGTTACATGTTGGGAACTACTGCGCCGACCGCTCCTGGAGCGGCGGCGCAGCTGCGACTTGTGGTGCGCCGGGGACTTTGCGCCGACCGCGCTTTTACGGCGGCGGCGCTTCTAACTTTAGCCCCCGGCTTCTGCGGCCTAGCGCCGCTTCGTTCCCGCCCCCACCCTGTCAAACAGGGTAGGGGAGAGACGCTGCTCAATAGGCAGCGCCGAGGGCTGGAGCTTTATTTACATGCTCCAGCCCTCTCACTAGGCACAGTGGGAAGCAGGCTTCCCGCTCTTCGTCTGTATACGCCCAGGGCCCGCCCCCCCTCTCCACAAGGACGCCGGCAGCCATTACACATGCGGTCTGGCTGGGGAAAGGCAGCAGGCTCTGGGAGACCCAGACTAAAGGGATTTCGGCGCCCACACACCCGCTCCTAAGCGGGCGGTAAGCAGCACTTTAGTGCTGGCCCCACTAGTGCCTCAGTGTTATATTAGTGTACTTTTTTCTTGGTACCATATATATATATATAGTTGCACTGTAAGGTCGCTTCTTGGCTGGACACCCTGTACTGCTCTGAGGAGGCAGCAACATGTCATCCGCAAAACGCAAGGGTGCCAAGAAACAGGCTGTGTACACTGTTTGTACTGCATGTGGGGCTAATCTACCAGCAGGCTCCAACGACTCTCATTGTGTGCAATGTTCAGTCCCAGTGGCACTTCGTCAGCCAGAGCCTATTGTGGTGGTAGCCCAGGCAGAGACGCCTGTGAACCCTGCCCCGGTGACGGGGACAGACTTTGCAGTTTTTGCTGATAAAATGTCTGTGACTATGACAAAAATCCTGGAGACCTTGCAGTCCAGGCCAGTTACTCAGACCATGGACACTGCTGTGTCTATGCTCTCCGGTCCCCCTCAGTTGGAACTAATCCGTGCTCCAAGGGGGTCTCAAGCATCACAGGCTGAAGTCTCTGACTCAGATGACAGTCCCAGGCAGCCTAAGCGAGCTCGCTGGGAAAGACCCTCCACGTCATCACACTGCTCAGGGTCTCAACGAGAAGAGTCTATCTGTGATGAGACTGAGGACGGTGATCAGGATTCTAATCCTGAGGCCCCTCTCAATCTGGATGCCCCTGATGGTGACGCCATGGTTAATGACCTTATATCGGCAATTAATAGACTGTTGGATATTTCTCCCCCAGCCCCTTCTGCAGAGGAGGCAGCTGCACAGCAGGAGAAGTTCCATTTCCTGTATCCCAAGCGTAAATTAAGTGCTTTTTTGGACCACTCTGACTTCAGAGAATCGATCCAGAAACACGACGCTCATCCAGACAAGCGTTTCTCTAAACGTTCTAAGGATACCCGTTATCCTTTTCCCTCTGAGGTGGCCAAACGCTGGACCCAGTGTCCAAAGGTGGATCCCCCAATTTCCAAGCTTGCGGCTAGATCCATAGTCGCAGTAGAGGATGGCGCTTCACTTAAAGATGCCAACGACAGACAGATGGACCTTTGGTTGAAATCTGTCTATGAAGCTATCGGCGCGTCGTTTGCTCCAGCATTCGCGGCCGTGTGGGCACTCCAAGCTATTTCAGCTGGTTTAGCACAGGTGGATGCTATCATACATCCAGCAGTGCCGCAAGTGGCGTCCCTAACTTCGCAAATGTCTGCGTTTGCGACCTATGCTATCAATGCTGTCCTAGAATCTACGAGCCGTACCGCTATGGCGTCCGCCAATTCTGTGGTTTTGCGCAGAGCCTTGTGGTTAAAGGGCTGGAAAGCAGATGCTGGTTCCAAAAAATGCTTAACCAGCTTGCCATTATCTAGAGACAGACTGTTTGGTGAGCCATTGGCTGAAATCATAAAACAGTCCAAGGGTAAGGACTCTTCCTTACCACAGCCCAGAGCAAGTAAACCTCAACAGAAAAAGTGGCAGTCGAGGTTTCGGTCCTTTCGAGGCTCGGGCAAGGCCCAATTCTCCTCGTCCAAAAGGACTCAGAAAGAACAAGGGAGCTCAGATTCCTGGCGGGCTCACTCACGCCCCAGGAAAGCAAATGGAGGAACCGCTTCCAAAGCGGCTACCTCATGACTTTCGGCCTCCTCCCTCCGCATCCTCGGTCGGTGGCAGGCTCTCCCGCTTTTGCGACATTTGGCTGTCACAGGTCAAAGACCGGTGGGTAACAGACATTTTGTCTCGCGGGTACAGAATCGAGTTCAGTTCTCGGCCTCCACTTCGGTTCTTCAGAACCTCCCCACACCCCAACCGAGCAGATGCCCTGCTGCAGGCGGTGGACTCTCTAAGAGCAGAAGGAGTCGTGATCCCTGTCCCCCCCTCAGGAACGGGGGCGAGGATTTTACTCCAATCTCTTTGTGGTTCCAAAAAAGGACGGCTCCTTCCGTCCTGTTCTGGACCTAAAACTGCTCAACAAGCATGTGAACGCCAGGCGGTTCCGGATGGAATCCCTCCGCTCAGTCATTGCCTCAATGTCTCAAGGAGATTTCCTAGCATCAATAGACATCAAAGATGCTTATCTCCACGTGCCGATTGCTACAGAGCACCAACGCTTTCTACGCTTCGTGATAGGAGACGACCATCTTCAGTTCGTAGCTCTGCCATTTGGTCTGGCGACAGCCCCTCGGGTGTTCACCAAGATCATGGCGGCAGTGGTAGCAGTCTTGCACTCTCACGGACACTCTGTGATCCCTTACTTGGACGATCTACTGGTCAAGGCACCCTCTCAAGAGGCATGCCAACTCAGCCTGAATGTTGCACTGGAGACTCTCCAGGCGTTCGGGTGGATCATCAACTTCCCAAAGTCAAATCTGTCACCGACCCAATCACTAACGTATCTTGGCATGGAGTTTCATACTCTCTCAGCGATAGTGAAGCTTCCGCTGGACAAGCAGAGGTCTCTACAAACTGGGGTGCAGGCTCTCCTTCAAAGTCAGTCGCACTCCTTAAGACGCCTCATGCACTTCCTCGGGAAGATGGTGGCGGCAATAGAGGCGGTTCCGTTTGCGCAGTTTCATCTGCGTCCACTTCAATGGGACATTCTCCGCCAATGGGACGGGAAGTCAACATCCCTGGACAGGAAAGTCTCCCTTTCCCAGACGGCCAAAGACTCTCTGCAGTGGTGGCTTCTTCCCACCTCATTATCACAGGGAAGATCCTTCCTACCACCGTCTTGGGCGGTGGTCACGACAGACGCGAGTCTGTCAGGGTGGGGAGCAGTCTTTCTCCACCACAGGGCTCAGGGTACGTGGACTCAGCAGGAGTCCACCCTTCAGATCAATGTTCTGGAAATCAGAGCAGTGTATCTTGCCCTACTAGCCTTCCAGCAGTGGCTGGAAGGAAGGCAGATCCGAATTCAGTTGGACAACTCCACAGCGGTGGCATACATCAACCACCAAGGGGGGACACGCAGTCGGCAAGCCTTCCAGGAAGTCCGGCGGATTCTGATGTGGGTGGAAGCCACAGCCTCCACCATATCCGCAGTTCACATCCCCGGCGTAGAAAACTGGGAAGCAGACTTCCTCAGTCGCCAGGGCATGGACGCAGGGGAATGGTCCCTTCACCCAGACGTGTTTCAGGAAATCTGTCGCCGCTGGGGGGTGCCGGACGTCGACCTAATGGCGTCACGGCACAACAACAAGGTCCCAACCTTCATGGCACGGTCTCGCGATCAAAGAGCGCTGGCGGCAGACGCCCTAGTGCAAGATTGGTCGCAGTTCCGGCTCCCTTATGTGTTTCCACCTCTGGCACTCTTGCCCAGAGTGCTACGCAAGATCAGATCCGATTGCAGCCGCGTCATACTTGTCGCCCCAGACTGGCCGAGGAGGGCGTGGTATCCGGATCTGTGGCAGCTCACGGTCGGCCAACCGTGGGCACTCCCAGACCGACCAGACTTACTGTCCCAAGGGCCGTTTTTCCATCGGAATTCTGCGGCCCTGAACCTGACTGTGTGGCCATTGAGTCCTGGATCCTAGCGTCTTCAGGATTGTCCCAAGGGGTCGTTGCCACCATGAGACAGGCTAGGAAGCCCACGTCCGCTAAGATCTACCACAGAACGTGGAGGATATTCTTATCCTGGTCCTCTGCTCAGGGAGTGTCTCCCTGGCCATTTGCATTGCCTACCTTTCTTTCTTTCCTGCAATCTGGGTTAGAAAAAGGTTTGTCGCTCGGCTCCCTTAAAGGTCAGGTCTCGGCGCTATCCGTCTTTTTTCAGAGGCGTTTGGCACGCCTTCCTAAGGTGCGCACGTTCCTACAGGGGGTTTGCCATATCGTACCCCCGTACAAGCGGCCGTTAGATCCATGGGATCTGAACAGGGTACTAGTTGCCCTCCAGAAGCCGCCCTTCGAGCCTCTGAGGGAGGTTTCACTTTCTAGACTATCACAGAAAGTGGCTTTTCTGGTAGCGATCACATCTCTTCGGAGAGTGTCTGAGCTAGCAGCACTATCATCCAAGGCTCCCTTCCTGGTCTTCCACCAGGACAAGGTTGTGCTGCGCCCCATTCAGGAGTTTCTCCCGAAGGTGGTATCCTCTTTTCATCTTAATCAGGATATCTCTTTGCCTTCGTTTTGTCCTCATGCAGTTCATCGGTATGAGAAGGATTTACATTTGTTGGATCTGGTGAGAGCACTCAGAATCTACATTTCCCGCACGGCGCCCTTGCGCCGTTCGGATGCACTCTTTGTCCTTGTCGCTGGTAAGCGCAAAGGGTCGCAGGCTTCTAAGGCCACCCTGGCTCGATGGATCAAAGAACCAATTCTTGAAGCCTACCGTTCTGCTGGGCTTCCGGTTCCATCAGGGCTGAAGGCCCATTCTACCAGAGCCGTGGGTGCATCCTGGGCATTACGACACCAGGCTACGGCTCAACAGGTGTGCCAGGCAGCTACCTGGTCGAGTCTGCACACTTTCACCAAACATTATCAGGTGCATACCTATGCTTCGGCGGACGCCAGCCTAGGTAGAAGAGTCCTGCAGGCGGCAGTTGCTTCCCCGTAGGGGAGGGCTGTCTTTGCAGCTCTAACATGAGGTATTTCTTTACCCACCCAGGGACAGCTTTTGGACGTCCCAATCGTCTGGGTCTCCCAATAGAGCGCCGAAGAAGAAGGGAATTTTGTTACTTACCGTAAATTCCTTTTCTTCTAGCTCTTATTGGGAGACCCAGCACCCGCCCTGTTGTCCTTCGGGATTTTTGGTTTGTTTGCGGGTACACATGTTGTTCATGTTGAACGGTTTTCAGTTCTCCGATGTTACTCGGAGAGAATTTGTTTAAACCAGTTATTGGCTTTCCTCCTTCTTGCTTTTGCACTAAAACTGGTGAGCCAGTGATCCCACTGGGGGTGTATAGCCAGAAGGGGAGGGGCCTTACACTTTTTAGTGTAATTGCTTTGTGTGGCCTCCGGAGGCAGTGCTATACACCCAATCGTCTGGGTCTCCCAATAAGAGCTAGAAGAAAAGGAATTTACGGTAAGTAACAAAATTCCCTTCTTCGAGCCGCTGCGGGATGTCTCTTTATCACGTCTTTCGCAGAGGGTGGCATTTCTAGTGGCAGTTACATCGCTCCGTAGAGTGTCGAGCTGGCAGCGCTGTCATGCAAAGCCCCCTTCCTGGTTTTTCACCAGGATAAGGTGGTTCTGCGTCCTGTTCCGGAATTTCTCCCTAAGGTGGTATCTCCTTTTCATCTCAATCAGGATATCTCCTTACCTTCATTTTGCCCTAATCCAGTTCACCAATGTGAAAAGGATTTGCACTCATTAGATCTGGTGAGAGCACTCCGGTTCTACGTGTCTCGCACGGCGCCCCTGCGTCGTTCAGATGCGCTCTTTGTCCTTGTCGCTGGCCAGCGTAAGGGTTCGCAGGCTTCCAAGTCAACCTTGGCTCGGTGGATCAAGGAACCGATTCTTGAAGCCTACCGTTCTTCTGGGCTTCCGCTTCCTTTGGGGCTGAAAGCCCATTCTACCAGAGCCGTGGGTGCGTCCTGGGCATTGCGGCACCGGGCTACGGCTCAGCAGGTGTGTCAGGCAGCTACCTGGTCTAGTCTGCACACTTTCACGAAACACTATCAGGTGCATGCCTATGCTTCGGCAGACGCCAGTCTAGGTAGGCGAGTCCTTCAGGCGGCGGTTGCCCACCTGTAAGAGGGGGTCGTCTTCGGCTCTTTTTTATCGAGGTATTCTTTTACCCACCCAGGGACTGCTTTTGGACGTCCCAATTGTCTGGGTCTCCCAATGGAGCGACAAAGAAGAAGGGAATTTTGTTTACTTACCGTAAATTCCTTTTCTTCGGCGCTCTATTGGGAGACCCAGACGATTGGGTGTATAGCACTGCCTCCGGAGGCCACACAAAGCAATTACACTAAAAAGTGTAAGGCCCCTCCCCTTCTGGCTATACACCCCCAGTGGGATCACTGGCTCACCAGTTTTCTGCTTTGTGCGAAGGAGGTCAGACATCCACGCATAGCTCCACTGTTTGTAGTCAGCAGTAGCTGCTGGCTATATCGGATGGAAGAAAAGAGGGCCCATATGGGGCCCCCAGCATGCTCCCTTCTCACCCGCGGTGGTGCTTGTAAGGTTGAGGTACCTATTGCTGGTACAGAGGCTGGAGCCCACATGCTGTTTTCCTTCCACATCCCCTGGAGGGCTCTGTGGAAGTGGGATCTTGCCGGCCCCCAAGCCCTGGGGCCGGGCTCCATCCACAGACCCAGAGAACCTGCTGGATTTGGAGCGGGAGTGCCGTTCAGGGACAAGGCCCTGCAACTTTCAGGTACTCTGTGTCCCCGGCAGGCACGGACACTCTCAAAGCTTGCTGAGCGTTAGAGTGCGCCGGGGACAGTAGCGCTGTGCGCTGGGGTTAGGTCACTGCAGCTTTGCTGAGTGACGTTACATGTTGGGAACTACTGCGCCGACCGCTACTGGAGCGGCGGCGCAGCTGCGACTTGTGGTGCGCCGGGGACTTTGCGCCGACCGCGCTTTTACGGCGGCGGCGCTTCTAACTTTAGCCCCCGGCTTCTGCGGCCTAGCGCCGCTTCGTTCCCGCCCCCACCCTGTCAATCAGGGTAGGGGAGAGACGCTGCTCAATTGGCAGCGCCGAGGGCTGGAGCCTTATTTACATGCTCCAGCCCTCTCACTAGGCACAGTGGGAAGCAGGCTTCCCGCTCTTCGTCTGTATACGCCCAGGGCCCGCCCCCCCTCTCCACAAGGACGCCGGCAGCCATTACACATGCGGTCTGGCTGGGGAAAGGCAGCAGGCTCTGGGAGACCCAGACTAAAGGGATTTCGGCGACCACACACCCGCTCCTAAGTGGGCGGTAAGCTGCACTTTAGTGCTGGCCCCACTAGTGCCTCAGTGTTATATTAGTGTACTTTTTTCTTGGTACCATATATATATATAGTTGCACTGTAAGGTCGCTTCTTGGCTGGACACCCTGTACTGCTCTGAGGAGGCAGCAACATGTCATCCGCAAAACGCAAGGGTGCCAAGGCACAGGCTGTGTACACTGTTTGTACTGCATGTGGGGCTAATCTACCAGCAGGCTCCAACGACTCTCATTGTGTGCAATGTTCAGTCCCAGTGGCACTTCGTCAGCCAGAGCCTATGGTGGTAGTGGCCCAGGCAGAGACGCCTGTGAACCCAGCCCCGGTGACGGGGACAGACTTTGCAGTTTTTGCTGATAAAATGTCTGTGACTATGACAAAAATCCTGGAGACCTTGCAGTCCAGGCCAGTTGCTCAGACCATGGACACTGCTGTGGCTATGCTCTCCGGTCCCCCTCAGTTGGAACTAATCCGTACTTCAAGGGGGTCTCAAGCATCACAGGCTGAAGTCTCTGACTCAGATGACAGTCCCAGGCAGCCTAAGCGAGCTCGCTGGGAAAGACCCTCCACGTCATCACACTGCTCAGGGTCTCAGCGAGAAGAGTCTCTCTGTGATGAGACTGAGGACGGTGATCAGGATTCTAATCCTGAGGCCCCTCTCAATCTGGATGCCCCTGATGGTGACGCCATGGTTAATGACCTTATATCGGCAATTAATAGACTGTTGGATATTTCTCCCCCAGCCCCTTCTGCAGAGGAGGCAGCTGCACAGCAGGAGAAGTTCCATTTCCTATATCCCAAGCGTAAATTAAGTGCTTTTTTGGACCACTCTGACTTCAGAGAATCGATCCAGAAACACGACGCTCATCCAGACAAGCGTTTCTCTAAACGTTCTAAGGATACCCGTTATCCTTTTCCCTCTGAGGTGGCCAAACGCTGGTCCCAGTGTCCAAAGGTGGATCCCCCAATTTCCAAGCTTGCGGCTAGATCCATAGTCGCAGTAGAGGATGGCGCTTCACTTAAAGATGCCAACGACAGACAGATGGACCTTTGGTTGAAATCTGTCTATGAAGCTATCGGCGCGTCGTTTGCTCCAGCATTCGCGGCTGTGTGGGCACTCCAAGCTATTTCAGCTGGTTTAGCACAGGTGGATGCTTTCATACATCCAGCAGTGCCGCAAGTGGCGTCCCTAACTTCGCAAATGTCTGCGTTTGCGACCTATGCTATCAATGCTGTCCTAGAATCTACGAGCCGTACCGCTATGGCGTCCGCCAATTCTGTGGTTTTGCGCAGAGCCTTGTGGTTAAAGGACTGGAAAGCAGATGCTGGTTCCAAAAAATGCTTAACCAGCTTGCCATTATCTAGAGACAGACTGTTTGGTGAGCCATTGGCTGAAATCATAAAACAGTCCAAGGGTAAGGACTCTTCCTTACCACAGCCCAGAGCAAGTAAACCTCAACAGAAAAAGTGGCAGTCGAGGTTTCGGTCCTTTCGAGGCTCGGGCAAGGCCCAGTTCTCCTCGTTCAAAAGGACTCAGAAAGAACAAGGGAGCTCAGATTCCTGGCGGGCTCACTCACGCCCCAGGAAAGCAAATGGAGGAACCGCTTCCAAAGCGGCTACCTCATGACTTTCGGCCTCCTCCCTCCGCATCCTCGGTCGGTGGCAGGCTCTCCCGCTTTTGCGACATTTGGCTGTCACAGGTCAAAGACCGGTGGGTAACAGACATTCTGTCTCGCGGGTACAGAATCGAGTTCAGTTCTCGGCCTCCACTTCGGTTCTTCAGAACCTCCCCACACCCCAACCGAGCAGATGCCCTGCTGCAGGCGGTGGACTCTCTAAGAGCAGAAGGAGTCGTGATCCCTGTCCCCCCTCAGGAACGGGGGCGAGGATTTTACTCCAATCTCTTTGTGGTTCCAAAAAAGGACGGCTCCTTCCGTCCTGTTCTGGACCTAAAACTGCTCAACAAGCATGTGAACGCCAGGCGGTTCCGGATGGAATCCCTCCGCTCAGTCATTGCCTCAATGTCTCAAGGAGATTTCCTAGCATCAATAGACATCAAAGATGCTTATCTCCACGTGCCGATTGCTACAGAGCACCAATGCTTTCTACGCTTCGTGATAGGAGACGACCATCTTCAGTTCGTAGCTCTGCCATTTGGTCTGGCGACAGCCCCTCGGGTGTTCACCAAGATCATGGCGGCAGTGGTAGCAGTCTTGCACTCTCACGGACACTCTGTGATCCCTTACTTGGACGATCTACTGGTCAAGGCACCCTCTCAAGAGGCATGCCAACTCAGCCTGAATGTTGCACTGGAGACTCTCCAGGCGTTCGGGTGGATCATCAACTTCCCAATGTCAAATCTGTCACCGACCCAATCACTAACGTATCTTGGCATGGAGTTTCATACTCTCTCAGCGATAGTGAAGCTTCCGCTGGACAAGCAGCGGTCTCTACAGACTGGGGTGCAGGCTCTCCTTCAAAGTCAGTCGCACTCCTTAAGACGCCTCATGCACTTCCTCGGGAAGATGGTGGCGGCAATAGAGGCGGTTCCGTTTGCGCAGTTTCATCTGCGTCCACTTCAATGGGACATTCTCCGCCAATGGGACGGGAAGTCAACATCCCTGGACAGGAAAGTCTCCCTTTCCCAGACGGCCAAAGACTCTCTGCAGTGGTGGCTTCTTCCCACCTCATTATCACAGGGAAGATCCTTCCTACCACCGTCTTGGGCGGTGGTCACGACAGACGCGAGTCTGTCAGGGTGGGGAGCAGTCTTTCTCCACCACAGGTCTCAGGGTACGTGGTCTCAGCAGGAGTCCACCCTTCAGATCAATGTTCTGGAAATCAGAGCAGTGTATCTTGCCCTACTAGCCTTCCAGCAGTGGCTGGAAGGAAGGCAGATCCGAATTCAGTCGGACAACTCCACAGCGGTGGCATACATCAACCACCAAGGGGGGACACGCAGTCGGCAAGCCTTCCAGGAAGTCCGGCGGATTCTGATGTGGGTGGAAGCCACAGCCTCCACCATATCCGCAGTTCACATCCCCGGCGTAGAAAACTGGGAAGCAGACTTCCTCAGTCGCCAGGGCATGGACGCAGGGGAATGGTCCCTTCACCCAGACGTGTTTCAGGAAATCTGTCGCCGCTGGGGGGTGCCGGACGTCGACCTAATGGCGTCACGGCACAACAACAAGGTCCCAACCTTCATGGCACGGTCTCGCGATCAAAGAGCGCTGGCGGCAGACGCCCTAGTGCAAGATTGGTCGCAGTTCCGGCTCCCTTATGTGTTTCCACCTCTGGCACTCTTGCCCAGAGTGCTACGCAAGATCAGATCCGATTGCAGCCGCGTCATACTTGTCGCCCCAGACTGGCCGAGGAGGGCGTGGTATCCGGATCTGTGGCAGCTCACGGTCGGCCAACCGTGGGCACTCCCAGACCGACCAGACTTACTGTCCCAAGGGCCGTTTTTCCATCGGAATTCTGCGGCCCTGAACCTGACTGTGTGGCCATTGAGTCCTGGATCCTAGCGTCTTCAGGATTGTCCCAAGGGGTCGTTGCCACCATGAGACAGGCTAGGAAGCCCACGTCCGCTAAGATCTACCACAGAACGCGGAGGATATTCTTATCCTGGTCCTCTGCTCAGGGAGTGTCTCCCTGGCCATTTGCATTGCCTACCTTTCTTTCTTTCCTGCAATCTGGGTTAGAAAAAGGTTTGTCGCTCGGCTCCCTTAAAGGTCAGGTCTCGGCGCTATCCGTCTTTTTTCAGAGGCGTTTGGCACGCCTTCCTAAGGTGCGCACGTTCCTACAGGGGGTTTGCCATATCGTACCCCCGTACAAGCGGCCGTTAGATCCATGGGATCTGAACAGGGTACCGGTTGCCCTCCAGAAGCCGCCCTTCGAGCCTCTGAGGGAGGTTTCACTTTCTAGACTATCACAGAAAGTGGCTTTTCTGGTAGCGATCACATCTCTTCGGAGAGTGTCTGAGCTGGCAGCACTATCATCCAAGGCTCCCTTCCTGGTCTTCCACCAGGACAAGGTTGTGCTGCGCCCTATTCAGGAGTTTCTCCCGAAGGTGGTATCCTCTTTTCATCTTAATCAGGATATCTCTTTGCCTTCGTTTTGTCCTCATGCAGTTCATCGGTATGAGAAGGATTTACATTTGTTAGATCTGGTGAGAGCACTCAGAATCTACATTTCCCGCACGGCGCCCTTGCGCCGTTCGGATGCACTCTTTGTCCTTGTCGCTGGTAAGCGCAAAGGGTCGCAGGCTTCTAAGGCCACCCTGGCTCGATGGATCAAAGAACCAATTCTTGAAGCCTACCGTTCTGCTGGGCTTCCGGTTCCATCAGGGCTGAAGGCCCATTCTACCAGAGCCGTGGGTGCATCCTGGGCATTACGACACCAGGCTACGGCTCAACAGGTGTGCCAGGCAGCTACCTGGTCGAGTCTGCACACTTTCACCAAACATCAGGTGCATACCTATGCTTCGGCGGACGCCAGCCTAGGTAGAAGAGTCCTGCAGGCGGCAGTTGCCTCCCCGTAGGGGAGGGCTGTCTTGCAGCTCTAACATGAGGTATTTCTTTACCCACCCAGGGACAGCTTTTGGACGTCCCAATCGTCTGGGTCTCCCAATAGAGCGCCGAAGAAGAAGGGAATTTTGTTACTTACCGTAAATTCCTTTTCTTCTAGCTCTTATTGGGAGACCCAGCACCCGCCCTGTTGTCCTTCGGGATTTTTGGTTTGTTTGCGGGTACACATGTTGTTCATGTTGAACGGTTTTCAGCTCTCCGATGTTACTCGGAGAGAATTTGTTTAAACCAGTTATTGGCTTTCCTCCTTCTTGCTTTTGCACTAAAACTGGTGAGCCAGTGATCCCACTGGGGGTGTATAGCCAGAAGGGGAGGGGCCTTACACTTTTTAGTGTAATTGCTTTGTGTGGCCTCCGGAGGCAGTGCTATACACCCAATCGTCTGGGTCTCCCAATAAGAGCTAGAAGAAAAGGAATTTACGGTAAGTAACAAAATTCCCTTCTTCTTCTAGCTCCTATTGGGAGACCCAGCACCCGCCCCTGTTCCCTTCGGGCTGTTTGTTCTTTTGTGTACACATGTTGTTCATGTTGAATTGTTCTTTTGGTTCATGGTTTTCAGTTCTCCGAACATCCTTCGGATTGAATTTACCTTAGACCAATTTATAAGTTTCCTCCTTCCTGCTTTTGCACCAAAACTGAGGAGCCCGTGATGCACGGGAGGGTGTATAGGCAGAGGGGAGGGGTTACACTTTTTAAAGTGTAATACTTTGTGTGGCCTCCGGAGGCAGAAGCTATACACTCAATTGTCTGGGTCTCCCAATAGGAGCTAGAAGAAAAGGAATTTACGGTAAGTAAACAAAATTCCCTTCTTCTTTATCACTTCATTGGGGGACAAAGGATACCATGGGACATTCTACAGTGAGTACCCAAAATCCTCTCTTCTTTATCGCTTCATTGGGGGACACATAATACCATGGGACGTCCTACAGTGAATACCCAAAATCCTCTCTTGTTATCACTTCATTGGGGGACACATGATACCATGGGATGTCCTATGGGGAGTATCCAAAATCCTCTTTTCTTTATCGCTTCATTGGGGTACACAGGATACCAAAGGACGTCCTACAGTGAGTACTCCAAATCCTCTTTATCGCTTTGTTGGGGGACACAGAATGCCATGTGACCTCCTATGGTGAGTACTTAAAATCCTCTATCGCTTCATTGGAGGACACATGATACCATGGGACATCCTAAAGCAATCCCTAGGGCAGGTGCCAAAGGCGCATCTTAAGTATGATCTCGGGCCACTGCCGTCTACTGAGACTATAATCTGAAGACGCATAGACGTGAATCTTGTAGAATCTTGAAAATGTATGAATGGAGGACCAAGTGGCCGACTTCGGGGTCTGGTGACCAACTGCCCACGAAGCTCCCACCGCCCAGTTGGAGTCAGCCGTCCCTCTAAGAGAGCGAGTTCTGTCCTTCAGCCGGTAAGATTCCAGGATGGCGGATGGGATCCACCGAGCAATGGTGGATTTGGAAGCAGGAAGGCCTTAACGCTGACCAGAAGTAACAACTGACAAATAAGGAATCGGAGCGTCTGAAGGATGCCGTTCTGGCGACGTAGAGACGAAGCGCTCTTAGGAGATCCAGGTGGTGAAGCAACCTCTCGCGAGGGTGAGACGGGCAAAAAGAAAGGAGGACGATGTCTTTGTTGAGGTGGAAGGAGGAAACAACCTTGGGGAGAAAGGACGGAACTGGACGGATCACTACCTACAAAAGGTAAAACATTAATATTACAAACCTGAGGAGCTGAGAGCAGCTCCGGGTGTCTACCTCCTACAGACACTAATCTGAAACTGAAGGCCAGTTTTCCCGAGGAGCTAACCTTTTTTGCATAGTGTCAGCCTTCTAGTGGGATCAGCATACACCCATGGTGTCCCATGTCCCCCAATGAAGCGATAAAGAAAATAAGCCGTTACATGTAGAGCTTGAGACCCTGCCGTCCGTGCACCCCAGGTGACCTGACACCACTTTCCAAATCCAGATTTCAACGGATGAAGACAACTATTCGAGGGCCAAATCTATTTTACTGATGACGGAGAAACACGTGAGCTACGCCATCGATTTACTGAAAATCTTCCAACAAGCCCAAGCCAAAATCCCTCCCGAACTTGTGGCCCTCGCTCGGGGATTGTCGTACGCCCACGAGCACAAGAAGCAAGAGCAGGAGCTCTGTCCACACCTGAAAACCTTCGGCTACTGCAAGTAAGATTGGCGATCGCCTACATATGCCTGATCCCATTCTTGCTTCCATGTAACATCTTTTTAATTTTTTTTTTTTGTTTTTACCCAGCCAAGACGAGTATGCCTGTCCACGTAGGCATCGTATTAACCCTTTACTGGACCTTCGTGGTGAAGTTGCCGCCATCCCAGAGAGTTATCAGTATATAACGGTAGGTCTCAGCCGATCACTGTTATATCACAATGTTCAGACACGTAAGTAAATTATGGGGGTGGATGTAAAGAATCCGTCATCAGAATTTTACACTGTTTTTTTGGGGGGGGGGTGTTCTGTCGATTCTTTGGGGGACACTGGACCATGGGTGTATGCTGCTGACACTAGGAGGCTGATACTATGCAAGAAAAATGTTCTTCTCCTCAGTAGTATATACCCACTGACCGGAGCTGAGCCGATCAGTTTTAGCTTAGTGTCCTTAGGAGGCAGACACAGGCCTGAACTTAGCCAAGATGGTCCGCAATCCAAGGAAGCCGCTTCTAGAAGTTCTCCATGGCTAGTTAGTGGCTTTACTGTACTCATAGATATCCCTTGGACCTTGCTATTTGTCCTTTGCCCCTGCACTGCCCGGCTACCTCGCCTCTGGCTCAGGAGCTCTTTCGACTGGTCACCAATGTACGTCCTTTCTCTGTTCGGATCTGAGTCTGATACAATCATGAAAAGAAGATTGCGGGTACTCACCATAAAATCTCTTTCTCGGAGCCTTCATTGGAAGGACACTGCACCCGTCTTTCTTAAGTGTCTCTGTAGGGCCAGTCTCCAACTGATCGGCGTTCCTCCAGTCGGTAGGTGAATCCTTAAATTTTTGCCTGGAGTCAGCCTCCTACTGGCAGCAGCATACTCCCGTGGTTTCCTGTCCCCGCCACTGAAGGCTCTTGTGAGTACCCAAAGTCTTCTTTTTGGGACATAACTTTTTACTCTTACACTACTTACCGTATTTTTCAGTTTGTAAGACGCACCCCAAATTTCGAGATAAAAAGGTAAAAAAAAGGGGGGGTTCATCTTATACTGTGGTGGTGTTTTACCGAGGGGGTGGGGGGGGCACAGCAGTGGTGGAGTGGGATCACAGGAGGCAGGGGAGGTGCTGGATTAGGGCGATGTTGCAGGCGCTTTGGTGGGGGCTGTGCCGGCCATAGGTGGGGGGCTGTGCTGGCCATAGGTGGGGGGCTGTGCCGGCCATAGGTGGGGGGCTGTGCCGGCCATAGGTGGGGGGCTGTGCCGGCCATAGGTGGGGGGCTGTGCCGGCCATAGGTGGGGGGGGCTGTGCCGGCCATAGGTGGGGGGGGCTGTGCCGGCCATAGGTGGGGGGGGCTGTGCCGGCCATAGGTGGGGGGGCTGTGCCGGCCATAGGTGGGGGCTGTGCTGGCCATAGGTGAGGGCTGTGCTGGCCATAGGTGGGGGCTGTGCTGGCCATAGGTGGGGGCTGTGCTGGCCATAGGTGGGGGCTGTGCTGGCAGCGATGGGGGCTGTGCTGGCAGCGGTGGGGCCTGTGCTGGCAGCGGTGGGGCCTGTGCTGGCAGCGGTGGGGCCTGTGCTGGCAGCGATGAAGGTTGTGCTGGCTCTGTAGAGCAGAGCTGTGCTGCGGGCGTCCCAAACGTTCTGTCGGCGGTGCAGGCTTCAAAGAAATAGCACCCAGAGTTGGCGCGTGCCCAGATTGAGCTCTCGGCTCAATGACAAGCTGACATCTCATTTGCGCACACCCCGCCTCCGGGTACCATTTTCCCTTAAGCCCGCTGCTGGGAGATCAATGGGCCGGAGGCGGCGCATATGCAGATGAGATCTTGAGCAGAGAGCTCCATCTGCGCATGCGCCGACTCCAGCGCCATTATTTGAAGCCCGGACCACAAACAGCATCTGGGACACCCACCACACCGCCCTGCTCCACCGCAGCCAGCACAGCGCTCATTCTCCACCTCACGGTAAGCTACATTCTGATTTTAAGATGCACCCCTCATTTTCCTCCCAAATTTTTGGGAGGAAAAGTGCATCTTATTATCCGAAAAGTATGGTAATTCTTTATCCCGTTTGCACAGGTCGTGCCTCTCTGTATTGCGGATGCAACTCGATTCCTCGGCCGCGTAGTAACCAAGAATGATCCGTATGCTAAACTCGCGGCAGAACTAAACGAATATTACCAGTCACCGGTGAATAAAGCGCCGGCGCAGAAGGTGGAGCGTAAGCACTTGTACGCGATCAGTGACGGCTCGGAGTATCACAGGTATGTTACAGATTCACATGCCGGTCCTATACAGCCTGCAGAGACGCAGATAAACGCAACATTACATTTTTGCAAAATGCAAAGATCAGGAAAGAAACAAAACGTGTGATGCACGTGACAAAGTATTGTGCAGCCCCAATAGTAACAAGATGGCGGATAAGTCACGTAGGGATCCGACGATTAGCCACCCATTAAAATAAGTAGTCGGTACACCAGCAAGGCAGGACCTACACATATGCTGCCTCTCTACATTGATTAGGGCGCGGTTTAATTCATATGTTCCAATAGGTCATATGAAAGTGTTATTAATTAATCACTTTTGATTTTAAAACAGGGTTCAGGTCATATCTACAAAAATCGTGGACAGCGTCTCCTATGCGCTCGTGCAGTACATCGATGATGGGAAAACCGACAAGATCCCTGTTCACACCTTGTTCCTGCTGCCGCCAGCGTTTCAGTCCGTCCCGGCACAATTCAGAGAATTTATCGTTTGTAGGGTGAAGCCGATCGACAATGAGGACAAGTGGGACCCGAAAGTGAGTTGTGAAACTTTTCACTCTGTGCGTGATACTGTTCTATATTAATGGGCCCAAACATATTGCAAATCAGAGTTTATAGTGTGTAAAGCGCAGTTTTGCACTTCTTTACCTTTTGCACTTTTTTACCTTTTGCACTTCTTTACCTTTTGCACTTCTTTACCTTTTGCACTTCTTTACCTTTTGCACTTCTTTACCTTTTGCACTTCTTTACCTTTTGCACTTCTTTACCTTTTGCACTTCTTTACCTTTTGCACTTCTCTACCTTTTGCACTTCTCTACCTTTTGCACTTCTCTACCTTTTGCACTTCTTTACCTTTTGCACTTCTTTACCTTTTGCACTTCTTTACCTTTTGCACTTCTTTACCTTTTGCACTTCTTTACCTTTTGCACTTCTTTACCTTTTGCACTTCTTTACCTTTTGCACTTCTTTACACCCTTTGCACTTCTTTACACCCTTTGCACTTCTTTACACCCTTTGCACTTCTTTATACCTTTTGCACTTTTTTATACCTTTTGCACTTCTTTATACCTTTTGCACTTCTTTATACCTTTTGCACTTCTTTACCTTTTGCAACAAGTTGTGTAAACCATTACGTCTTTGCTTTGTCTTAGGTGATGAGAATGCTTACCAGGAGCATCCGAGGAAAGCAGCACAGAGCCAAAGTGGTTCTCCATCTTGGAAAAACATATTGGCTGGATCCTATGGTGAGCGGCATTAATCTGGGTATTTCATTCTTTTGCAACACGACCAAAGCGATTGTGATAGCTCCAGACTAGTGTAAGAACAGGAGAGTCATGCTGCCCGAACCAGAACCACAGGCGCCCTGTATCTGACACCTTCTGCCATATTGCAGCCGTCTGTTATATTCTTTCTTTGCAGCTTTTTCGCTTCCCCCATGACAGCACCAGAGAGAAGGGGGTAAACCCCACTAAAATAAAACGGCGGCACCTCTCCTCCGCATTCTGTTTCAATTCCCTGTCCTAGAAGGGGACACCTCATAGCTAATTGCTTAAGGATGTCCCAGGACTGAGGCTTACTTGCTGTGGCGTCGGAGCTCGGCCCTGGAAGCACCTTCCCAGGGCCTCTGTGCCTCTGCGGTGGTGGACGCAGGCATGGAGAATCGGACGGGGTCCTCTGCCTGATGTCGCCCCGGGTCTGCGTGTGCGCTCGCATCCCACCGTCCACATTGGAGCTGTGTGAAGCGCACCGGGGTGGAATGGGCCTTCTTGCGCATGCTTGACCAGCTACAAAATGACGCAGCCCACCACGGGGATCACACGGTGTAAGTGGTCGGGCCTTCTGCGCATGCTTGGCCAGCTACAAGATGATGCGGTCCATCACAGTTATCATGCTGCGGAAGTAAGCCTTCTGCGCATGAACGGCCAGCTACAAGATGACGCAGCCCACCACGGGGATCACGCGGTGTAAGTGGTCGGGCCTTCTGCGCATGCGCGGCCAGCTACAAGTTGATGCGGTCCATCACAGGATTCATGCTGCAGAAGTGGGCCTTCTGCGCATGCTTGGCCAGCTACAAAATAACGCAGCCCACCACAGGGATCACGCGGTGTAAGTGGCCCGGCCTTTTGCGCATGCGCGGCTAGCTACAAGATGATGCGGTCCATCACAGGGATGATGCTGCGGAAGTGGGCCTTCTGCGCTTGAACGGACAGCCACAAGATGGTGCAACCCACCGCGGGAATCACACAGCGGAAGTAGGCCTTCTGCGCATGCTAGGCCAGCTACAAAATGGCGAGGCCCACCGCGGGGATCACGCACTGGCAGCCACAAGATTGTGCGGGCCACCACGGGGATCACGCGGCGGAAATGGGCCTTCTGCGTATGAACGGCCAGCCACAAAATGTCGCGGTCCACTGCGGTCTTCATCATTTCTCTTTAACTCTATAAAGAATCCCCCCTTCACTTTTCTTTGCAGGTGCAGGTGACCCCACTGTCCGATCTGTCCTCGTGTGTATACGACCTCAATGTGCGTCAGGAAATCCTGTCTACAGGACTGGGCACCGATAACCCCCAGCACATTGTGCAGCTGAAGGCTTTGCTGGAGGCTTTGCTGGAGCAAAGTGGATCCTCCCCGGTGTCCGAAAATAGGTTTGTATCTGAAGTAAAACACTCAAATGCTATGCGCCCTCCGCCTAAAATCACGTCCATAGCACCTCACATTCTAACTGCTTTCATTATTTAACAGGGAAGAAAAAGAGAATGACGGACCCCCGGAGAGGTGCACAGAGGACGTCAGCACATCGGTCGCACCATGCCTGGAGATAGCGGATGCAGGTGTGCTCCTATCATCTGTCAGCACCTGTGCACCATGTGAGGTGGACATAGAGCTATGCTGCAGTGGTAAGGGTAGGACATATATACAGTTTTATGTATAATATATATATATATATATATATATATATATATATATATATATATATACATACTGTGTATAATATGCGTGCGTGTGTATGTGTGTGTATACATATAATATTGTTGTTATTGTCAAGGGAGGAATTTGGGTGAAGGCTGCTAATGGAGTCTTCTTTTGGGATATCCAGAGACTGTGCTGTATTAGCTGTATACCAGTGCCGATATATCAATGTATCAGACAATGAATACATAAGCCATGTTCTCCTTGAGCCAGCATCACCAACTGAACTCGTGTATTGGAAGACACCCAATTATACAGAAAAGCTACTTTGGCTTTGAAGCTAAACGGGGAGTTCACCACTCCTTAATTTCTCACAGCATCTTGTAAAACACATCTTTGTTCCTTGCACATTTTTTCTGTGTGAACATTGCTGATAAGACTTTCTTAATCGTTCCTTATTGGAGACCCAGACCATGGGTGTATAGCTTCTACCTCCGGAGCACACACAAAGTACTACACTAAAAAGTGTAGCTCCTCCCTCCTAGCATATACACCCCCTGGATAACCAAATCTAGCCAGTTCAATGCTTTGTGTTCAGGAGGATCACACATGCATTCTCATCTGATTTTTGATTTTAAAGAGTTGGAAGAAAAGCGGGTCCAAGCTGGACTCCCGGCATGTCCCTTCTCACCCCACTGTGTCGGCGGTGCTGTTAAGGTTGATTTCAAGGCTGGAGCCTTTACATGCCGCGCTCCTTCACCATCCCTCGGGCTCTGGCTTGAAGTGGGAGCCAGCACGGTTCTCACTGCTTTGCAGGAGACCGGTCTCCATCCGCAGCCCACTCAGGACCCTGCCGGACGGAGCACTCATCCCTCAGGGACCTGGCCCTGCGTCTCTCAAGCTAAGTATTTGAGACGTTATTGCAGGGGGTCCCTTGCATTTTTTATTGTTGGGGAGAGTGTGTGTAAAAACATCATATTTCATGATATTGAAAGGGAAAGGTTTGGTCTCAATCACACATTTATATTTGATAAATATATGTGTCTACAGGATACTTTAATAATTAATATTTCAAGCATAAGGGAAGAATTGGGAATAAAAAATATATTTGAAGTATATCATAATGCATTTATATACTAAGAGAAGAGTATTATTTGCAAGGTTACATGACTTACCGTATTTTTCGGACCATAAGACGCACTTTTTTTCCCCCAAATGTTGGGGGAAAGTTGGGGGTGCGTCTTATGGTCTGACTATAGGGCTGCGGCTGGGAATGAGGGTGCTGTGGGTCATCGGGGGCACGAGCAGGCAGCAGCAGCGCCTGCTCGTGACCACGTGGGCCCGCTCATTACATATGCACGCCCATCCTCCCGCCCATCTCTCAGCGCTGAAGCCGGCACTGACAGGTGGGCGGGAGGACGAACGGGGACGCGCGCATAGTAAAGAGCCGGCATGATCACCCCTGGCAATTACAGCCTGGAGTGATCATGTGCGGCTGTATTCACTGCCCCCCGCGCGTCATTACCAGCGCGGAGTGCAGTGAATCAGTACACTCACCCGTCCCCGTGTGTGGAGCCCCCCCCTGCTGCACGCGATGACTTCCTGTCTGTGCCGGTCAGCTGATCTGTGCCGGTCAGCTGATCTGTGCTGAGCTGGTCAGCTGATCGGCACAGACAGGAAGACATCGCGATGCTGCAGGGGAACGGCTCCACACACACAGATCAGCGTGCCAGAGAGGAAGAGATGATCGGTGCTGCAGGGAGTGAGGAAAAGGTGAGTATAAACGTTTATTTTTTTCTCTGTGCTATAGGATACAGGCCATATACCAGGATGGTATATGAGCAGGCAGGATGGGGGGGTATGTGAACAGGCTGGATGGGGGGGCATGTGAACAGGCTGGATGGGGGGGCATGTGAACAGGCTGGATGGGGGGGCATGTGAACAGGCTGGATGGGGGGGCATGTGAACAGGCTGGATGGGGGGGCATGTGAACAGGCTGGATGGGGGGGCATGTGAACAGGCTGGATGGGGGGGCATGTGAACAGGCTGGATGGGGGGGGCATGTGAACAGGCTGGATGGGGGGGGGGCATGTGAACAGGCTGGATGGGGGGGGCATGTGAACAGGCTGGATGGGGGGGGCATGTGAACAGGCTGGATGGGGGGGGGCATGTGAACAGGCTGGATAAGGGGGGGGAGGGGTGGGGGGGTGGGTATGTGAACAGGCTGGATGGGGGGGGGGGTATGTGAACAGGCTGGATGGGGGTTTACAGCAGGATCATATACAAGGCAGGAGGATCATTACCAGGATGGGGTACCTTAGTAGAGAATTTGGGGACATTACCCCCATAACAGTGTCAGCAGCAGATCCTCGCCCTATAACAGTGTGTCATGACCACATTTTTTGCTTAAAGTTTTATTTTCCCATTTTCCTCCTCTAAAACCAGGGTGCGTCTTATAGTCCGGTGCGTCTTATAGTCCGAAAAATACGGTAATTATTTATAGGTTACTGATATGATAGGTATGGAAATCCTATAAGATACTGGTAACATTAAGGTTATGTATTATTAAAGACATAGGTGTTATATACATAGAAGGCCTTATTTCTTTATCGTTCCTTATGGGAGACCCAGACCATGGGTGTATAGCTTCTGCCTCCGGAGGACACACAAAGTACTACACCAAAAGTGTAGCTCCTCCCTCCGAGCATATACACCCCCTGGATGACAAATCTAGCCAGTTCAATGCTTTGTGTTCAGGAGGTCACACACACTCATGCATTCTCACTGATTTTTGATTTTTGTTTGAAGAAAAGCGGGTCCAATCTGGACTCCCGGCATGTCCCTTCTCACCCCACTGTGTCGGCGGTGTTGTTAAGGTTGATTTTACAAGGCTGGAGCCTTCACATGCCGCGCTCCTTCACCATCCCCTGAGGCTCTGGCTTGAAGTGGGAGCCATCACGGTTCTCACTGCTTTGCAGGAGACCGGTCTCCATCCGCAGCCCTTTCAGGATCCTGCCGGACGGAGCGCTCACCCCTCAGGGACCTGGCCCTGCGTCTCATAAAGCTAAGTATTGAGACGTTATTGAGAGGTCCTTTGTACATTTATTGTGGGGAGAGTGTGTTATTTCACTTTGCTGTGATTTCCGGCCGGTTCTCTGTTTTTTTCCTGAGAACCGCGCCGAGGGTGCCTGCTCGTCGGCCGCATGGGAAAATCTAGGCCCCGGCTTCGGATGCGGCCTAGTTTCGTTTTCACTGCCCCTGCATGTCAGTCATGCAGGGGAACAGTGCGGCGCCGCCCACCGGCCGGTCAGCTCAGGGGAGGACACTCCTCTCTGAGGAGATGTTTCCCTCCCCTGTATTTCCCCTTGGCCCTCCGGTTCCCGCTCTTGGAATAAACCCCGCCCCCCTCCTCACTCCGGCGCCATTTTATCAGCGTTCACACACTGATCGGCGCTGGTTGCTGCAGCTGCTGCATCTGTCTGGGGGTCCAAGCTATGGAATCCGGAGGGCACACAAAAAGCGGTCTGGTAAGCCACAACCTCTGGTTGTGGACTTTCTTGTACACTCTCTGGGGGTCATTCTGAAGGAGTGTGTTCTTTACTGCAGAACCTCCACCTCAGCAGCATGTCTCTCACTAGGAGCAAGGCTGTACTCTATATGCACTGCATGTCAGCTCATACTGCCTGAACCGAGCACATATCCACATTGTGATGCCTGCTCTAACATGGTGGTGCCTCAGCCTGGAGTCTCCCCAGGGGTCCCTTCGGCTGCTCCAGCCCCGGTGGCTGAACCCCCGGCTTGGGTAGCATCGTTCTCTAAATCTATCTCTCAGTCGTTTGCCGACTCCATGGGAGAGTTGTCCCGGACTCTGCTGAGCATGCATCAGCCCCCCTCTCAGGGCGCCTCTGCTGCTCCGACTCGCTCTGCAGAGCTCACAGAGGATTTTTTATCTGTTCCCGGACCCCGTCCTCCTAAACGGAGACGCAGGGACTCTTCTCCTCGTCCCACGGCTCTGATTCACGAGCTGAATTGCAGGGCGAGGAGGATACCTTTACTGTGGGCTCGGACGCTACCTCTATGTACCCCATTGATCTATCTGAAGGTGATGCGGATGTTAGTGACTTGATTGCGTCCATTAATTCCGTACTGGACCTCAATCCACCAGTGTCAGAGGAACAAGCCTCTCTGGTAGAAAAACACCAGTTTACCTCACCTAAGAGAGCAAGGAGTATGTTTTTTAACCACTCCAGTTTTCAGGCCACTGTGACCAAGCCCAGGGCCTGTCCTGACAAACGCTTCCCAAAGCGTAGTTCTGATGACCGTTTTCCCTTTCCACCAGAGGTGGTCAAGGAGTGGTCTCATTCACCAAAGGTAGATCCTCCGGTGTCTAGGATCTCAGCCCGGACAGTTGTATCTGTGGCCGATGGCACCTCACTTAGGGATCCCACTGACCGCCAGGTTGACCTTCTGGCCAAATCTGTATATGAGGCGGCAGGGGCCTCGTTCTCCCCGTCTTTTGCAGCAGTGTGGGCTCTTAAGGCAGTCTCTGCTTCTCTGGCGGAGATACATTCCCTCGCCAGGGACTCTATGCCCGAAATGGTTGCCTTAACTTCCCAGGCTTCGGCTTTTTCATCCTATGCCATGTCTGCCATTCTGGAGGCTTCTCACCGCACGGCGGTGGCTTCCGCTAATTCCCTCGCGATCCGCAGGATCTTGTGGCTTCGAGAGTGGAAAGCAGACACTTCTTCCAAGAAGTACCTTGCTGGACTCCCCTTTGCTGGGTCCCGGCTGTTCGGTGAACAACTGGATGAAATTATTAAGGAAGCTACTGGCGGGAAGAGTACTTCCTTGCCACAAACTAAAACCAGGAAACCTGTCCAGGGCAGAAACCAGTCGAGGTTTCGTTCCTTTCGTTCCTCTAACTGGTCATCCTCTAAGCCCTCAGCCTCGTCCACTAACTCAGCCAAGGATCGAAAACCCAGCTGGCGCGCGAAGCCGCGTCCTCAGAAAAACGGAGGAGCCGCTGCCACTAAGGCAGCCTCCTCTTGACTATCTGGCTGCGCCAGCAACGTCCTTGGTCGGTGGCAGGCTCTCCCACTTTGGCGATGTGTGGATTCAACACGTCTCCGATCAGTGGGTGCGGGATATCATCTCCCACGGCTACAGGATAGAATTTTCTTCCAGCCCGCCAAACAGATTTTTTCTGTCAACTCCCCCCTGCTCCAAGGCCGCCGCCTTCTCTCAGGCCGTGGCATCCTTGCAGGCCAACGGAGTAATTGTACCGGTTCCCGCCCGGGAACGGTTCAGAGGTTTTTACTCAAACCTCTTCCTAGTCCCCAAGAAGGACGGTTCCTTCCGGCCCATCCTGGACCTCAAGCTTCTCAACAAGCATGTTCAGGTGCGATCGGTCATTGCCTCAATGACCCAAGGAGATTTTCTAGCATCCATCGACATCAGAGATGCCTATCTGCATGTACCAATTGCGGTTTCACACCAGCGTTGGCTACGTTTTGCAATCGGAGAGGAACATTTCCAATTCGTGGCTCTCCCCTTCGGGTTAGCCACGGCCCCTCGTGTATTCACCAAGGTCATGGCAGCAGTGGTTGCGGTTCTGCACCTCCAGGGGTTGGCAGTGCTTCCTTACCTGGACGACCTTCTAGTCAAGGCTTCATCCAGTGCAGACTGTCAGCGGAGTGTCTCGCTCACTCTCGCCACGCTTATTCAATTCGGGTGGCTTGTCAATCTGCCCAAGTCCACTCTGA
This sequence comes from Anomaloglossus baeobatrachus, assembly GCF_048569485.1. Classification (NCBI taxonomy): domain Eukaryota; kingdom Metazoa; phylum Chordata; class Amphibia; order Anura; family Aromobatidae; genus Anomaloglossus; species Anomaloglossus baeobatrachus. The sequence continues at coordinate 197,965,119 of NC_134362.1, read as the reverse complement.
CCCCGACCCAGAGACTTACGTACCTAGGGATGCAATTCGAGACTCTGCCGGCACTTGTGAAGCTGCCCTTAGTCAAACAGCAGTCCCTTCATCTGGCGGTGCGTCCTCTGTTGAAGCCCCGCCGTCATTCCATCAGGCACCTCATGCAGGTGCTGGGTCAGATGGTGGCGTCAATGGAAGCGGTTCCCTTTGCCCAGTTCCATCTGCGTCCTCTGCAGTTGGACATTCTCCGCTTTTGGGACAAGCGGACCTCTTCCTTGCACAGGCTAGTGGCTCTGTCGCCACAGACCAGGAGCTCTCTTCAGTGGTGGCTTCGGCCCCTCTCTCTGTCTCAGGGACGCTCCTTCCTGACCCCATCCTGGGTGATCCTCACCACGGATGCCAGTCTCTCCGGCTGGGGAGAAGTATTTCTCCACCACCGAGCACAGGGCACTTGGACTCCGTCCGAATCAGCCCTCTCGATCAATGTGCTGGAAATCAGAGCTGTGCTCCTAGCTCTCGTAGCCTTTCACCACCTGTTGGCGGGCAAGCACATTCGAGTCCAGTCGGACAACGCGACAGCAGTTGCCTACATCAATCACCAGGGCGGGACTCGCAGCCGCCTAGCAATGTTGGAAGTTCAACGTATCCTTCAGTGGACGGAGGACTCCAAGTCCACCATATCCGCAGTCCACATCCCAGGCGTAGAAAACTGGGAGGCAGATTATCTCAGCCGTCAAACCGTGGACAGCGGCGAGTGGGCCCTGCATCCGGCAGTGTTCCGGTCAATCTGCCACAAGTGGGGCACTCCGGAAGTGGACCTAATGGCCTCCAGGCACAACAACAAGGTCCCGGTTTACGTGGCTCGCTCCCACGATTTTCAGGCCTTGGCAGCGGACGCGCTGGTTCAGGATTGGTCCCAGTTCCGTCTGGCCTACGTGTTTCCCCCTCTAGCTCTCTTGCCCAGAGTCCTGCGCAAGATCAGAATGGAGGGCCGTCGGGTCATAATCATTGCTCCAGACTGGCCCAGGCGAGCTTGGTACCCAGACCTGCTCCGTCTGTCCGTAGAGGTGCCGTGGCATCTCCCGGACCGCCCAGACCTTCTCTCTCAAGATCTGTTTTTCCGCCAGAATTCTGCGGCTCTCAGGTTGACGGCGTGGCTCTTGAGTCCTGGATCTTGACGACTTCAGGCATTCCTTCCGAGGTCATCTCCACTATGACTCAGGCTCGGAAGTCTTCTTCGGCCAGGATTTACCACAGGACTTGGAGAATTTTCCTGTCCTGGTGTCGCTCTTCCGGCCATGCTCCTTGGCTGTTTTCTTTGCCGACCATCCTGTCCTTTCTACAGTCCGGTCTACAGCTAGGACTATCCCTCAATTCCCTCAAGGGACAGGTCTCGGCTCTGTCAGTGTTGTTCCAGCGGCGTATCGCCCGACTGGCCCAGGTGCGCACCTTCATGCAGGGCGCATCTCACATCATTCCTCCTTACCGGCGGCCTTTGGATCCCTGGGACCTTAATCTGGTCCTCACGGCCTTACAGAAACCCCCCTTTGAGCCACTTAGGGAGGTTTCTTTGTTTCGACTTCACAGAAAGTAGTCTTTCTGGTGGCCATAACTTCTCTCAGGAGAGTCTCTGATTTGGCTGCGCTCTCTTCGGAGTCACCTTTTTTGGTTTTTCACCAGGACAAGGTGGTTCTCCGTCCGACTCCGGACTTTCTCCCTAAGGTGGTTTCCCCTTTCCACCTTAACCAGGACATTTCATTGCCTTCCCTTTGTCCGGCCCCTGTGCATCGCTTTGAGAAAGCGTTGCATACTTTAGATCTGGTGCGGGCGCTCCAGATCTATGTGTCACGCACCGCCGCTCTCAGGCGGTGCACCTCTCTTTTTGCGCTAACCACAGGTCAGCGCAAGGGTCTCTCGGCTTCTAAACCGACTTTGGCTCGTTGGATTAGGTCGGCCATATCCGATGCCTACCAATGTTCTCAGGTGCCTCCCCCGCCGGGGATTAAGGCCCACTCGACCAGAGCTGTCGGTGCCTCTTGGGCTTTCAGGCACCAGGCTACGGCTCAGCAGGTCTGTCAGGCTGCCACTTGGTCTAGTCTGCACACCTTTTCAAAGCACTACCAAGTGCATGCTCATGCTTCGGCAGATGCGAGCTTGGGCAGACGCATCCTTCAGGCGGCTGTCGCCCATTTGTGAAGTTAGGTTTTGCCTACTTCTCAGTTTCTGTTTATTTCCCACCCATGGACTGCTTTGGAACGTCCCATGGTCTGGGTCTCCCATAAGGAATGATAAAGAAAAAGAGAATTTCTTCGGCGCTCTATTGGGAGACCCAGACGATTGGGTGTATAGCACTGCCTCCGGAGGCCACACAAAGCAATTACACTAAAAAGTGTAAGGCCCCTCCCCTTCTGGCTATACACCCCCAGTGGGATCACTGGCTCACCAGTTTTCTGCTTTGTGCGAAGGAGGTCAGACATCCACGCATAGCTCCACTGTTTGTAGTCAGCAGTAGCTGCTGGCTCTATCGGATGGAAGAAAAGAGGGCCCATATAGGGCCCCCAGCATGCTCCCTTCTCACCCGCGGTGGTGCTTGTAAGGTTGAGGTACCTATTGCTGGTACAGAGGCTGGAGCCCACATGCTGTTTTCCTTCCACATCCCCTGGAGGGCTCTGTGGAAGTGGGATCTTGCCGGCCCCCAAGCCCTGGGGCCGGGCTCCATCCACAGACCCATAGAACCTGCTGGATTTGGAGCGGGAGTGCCGTTCAGGGACAAGGCCCTGCAACTTTCAGGTACTCTGTGTCCCCGGCAGGCACGGACACTCTCAAGGCTTGCTGAGCGTTATAGTGCGCCGGGGACAGTAGCGCTGTACGCTGGGGTTAGGTCACTGCAGCTTTGCTGAGTGACGTTATATGTTGGGAACTACTGCGCCGACCGCTCCTGGAGCGGCGGCGCAGCTGCGACTTGTGGTGCGCCGGGGGCTTTGCGCCGACCGCGCTTTTACGGCGGCGGCGCTTCTAACTTTAGCCCCCGGCTTCTGCGGCCTAGCGCCGCTTCGTTCCCGCCCCCACCCTGTCAATCAGGGTAGGGGAGAGACGCTGCTCAATGGCAGCGCCGAGGGCTGGAGCTTTATTTACATGCTCCAGCCCTCTCACTAGGCACAGGGGGAAGCAGACTTCCCGCTCTTCGTCGGTGTACGCCCAGGGCCCGCCCCCCCTCTTCACAAGGACGCCGGCAGCCATTACACATGCGATCTGGCTGGGGAAAGGCAGCAGGCTCTGGGAGACCCAGACTAGAGGGATTTCTGGCGACCACACACCGCTCCTAAGCGGGCGGTAAGCTGCACAGTAGTGCTGGCCCCACTAGTGCCTCAGTGATATATTAGTGTACTTCTTTCTTGGTACCATATATATATATATATATATATTTATATAGTGCACTGTAAGGTCGCTTCTTGGCTGGACACCCTGTACTGCTCTGAGGAGGCAGCAACATGTCATCCGCAAAACGCAAGGCTGCCAAGGCACGGGCTGTGTGCACTGTTTGTACTGCATGTGGGGCTGATCTACCGGCAGGCTCCAATGATTCACATTGTGTGCAATGTTCAGTCCCAGTGGCACTTCGTCAGCCAGAGCCTATTGTGGTGGTAGCCCAGGCAGAGACGCCTGTGAACCCTGCCCCGGTGACGGGGACAGACTTTGCAGTGTTTGCTGATAAAATGTCTGAGGCTATGACAAAAATCCTGGAGACCTTGCAGGCCAGGCCAGTTCCTCAGACCATGGACACTGCTGTGGCTATGCTCTCTGGTCCCCCTCAGTTGGAACTAATCCGTACTTCAAGGGGGTCTCAAGCATCACAAGCTGAAGTCTCTGACTCAGATGACAGTCCCAGGCAGCCTAAGCGAGCTCGCTGGGAAAGACCCTCCACGTCATCACACTGCTCAGGGTCTCAGCGAGAAGAGTCTCTCTGTGATGAGACTGAGGACGGTGATCAGGATTCTAATCCTGAGGCCCCTCTCAATCTGGATGCCCCTGATGGTGACGCCATGGTTAATGACCTTATATCGGCGATTAATAGACTGTTGGATATTTCTCCCCCAGCTCCTTCAGCAGAGGAGGCAGCGGCACAGCAGGAGAAGTTCCATTTCCTGTATCCCAAGCGTAAATTAAGTGCTTTTTTGGACCACTCTGACTTCAGAGAATCAATCCAGAAGCACGACGCTCATCCAGAGAAGCGTTTCTCTAAACGTTCTAAGGATACCCGTTATCCTTTTCCCTCTGAAGTGGCCAAACGCTGGACCCAGTGCCCAAAGGTGGATCCCCCAATTTCCAAGCTTGCGGCTAGATCCATAGTCGCAGTAGAGGATGGCGCTTCACTTAAAGATGCCAACGACAGACAGATGGACCTTTGGTTAAAATCTGTCTATGAAGCTATCGGCGCGTCGTTTGCTCCAGCATTCGCGGCCGTGTGGGCACTACAAGCTATTTCAGCTGGTTTAGCACAGGTGGATGCTATCATGCATCCAGCAGTGCCACAGGTGGCGTCCCTAACTTCGCAAATGTCTGCGTTTGCGACCTATGCTATCAATGCTGTCCTAGAATCTACGAGCCGTACCTCTATGGCGGCCGCCAATTCTGTGGTTTTGCGCAGAGCCTTATGGTTAAAGGACTGGAAAGCAGATGCTGGTTCCAAAAAATGCTTAACCAGCTTGCCATTATCTAGAGACAGACTGTTTGGTGAGCCATTGGCTGAAATCATAAAACAGTCCAAGGGTAAGGACTCTTCCTTGCCACAGCCCAGAGCAAGTAAACCTCAACAGAAAAAGTGGCAGTCGAGGTTTCGGTCCTTTCGAGGCTCGGGCAAGCCCCAATTCTCCTCGTCCAAAGGGACTCAGAAAGGACAAGGGAGCTCAGATTCCTGGCGGGCTCACTCACGCCCCAGGAAAGCAAATGGAGGAACCGCTTCCAAGGCGGCTACCTCATGACTTTCGGCCTCCTCCCTCCGCATCATCGGTCGGTGGCAGGCTCTCCCGCTTTTGCGACATTTGGCTGTCACAGGTCAAAGACCGGTGGGTAACAGACATTTTGTCTCGCGGGTACAGAATCGAGTTCAGTTCTCAGCCTCCACTTCGGTTCTTCAGAACCTCCCCACACCCCAACCGAGCAGATGCCCTGCTGCAGGCGGTGGACTCTCTAAGAGCAGAAGGAGTCGTGATCCCTGTCCCCCCTCAGGAACGGGGGCGAGGATTTTACTCCAATCTCTTTGTGGTTCCAAAAAAGGACGGCTCCTTCCGTCCTGTTCTGGACCTAAAACTGCTCAACAAGCATGTGAACGCCAGGCGGTTCCGGATGGAATCCCTCCGCTCAGTCATTGCCTCAATGTCCCAAGGAGATTTCCTAGCATCAATAGACATCAAAGATGCTTATCTCCACGTGCCGATTGCTACGGAGCACCAACGCTTTCTGCGCTTCGTGATAGGAGACGACCATCTTCAGTTCGTGGCTCTGCCATTTGGTCTGGCGACAGCCCCCCGGGTGTTCACCAAGATCATGGCAGCAGTGGTAGCAGTCTTGCACTCTCACGGACACTCTGTGATCCCTTACTTGGACGATCTACTGGTCAAGGCACCCTCTCAGGAGGTATGCCAACTCAGCCTGAATTTTGCACTGGAGACTCTCCAGGCGTTCGGGTGGATCATCAACTTCCCAAAGTCAAATCTGTCACCGACCCAATCACTAACGTATCTTGGCATGGAGTTTCATACTCTCTCAGCGATAGTGAAGCTTCCGCTGAGCAAGCAGCGGTCACTACAGACAGGGGTGCAGGCTCTCCTTCAAAGTCAGTCGCACTCCTTAAGACGCCTCATGCACTTCCTCGGGAAGATGGTGGCGGCAATAGAGGCGGTTCCGTTTGCGCAGTTCCATCTGCGTCCACTTCAATGGGACATTCTCCGCCAATGGGACGGGAAGTCGACATCCCTGGACAGGAAAGTCTCCCTTTCCCAGACGGCCAAGGACTCTCTGCAGTGGTGGCTCCTTTCCACCTCATTATCACAGGGAAGATCCTTCCTACCACCGTCCTGGGCGGTGGTCACGACAGACGCGAGTCTGTCAGGGTGGGGAGCAGTGTTTCTCCACCACAGGGCTCAGGGTACGTGGACTCAGCAGGAGTCCAGCCTTCAGATCAATGTTCTGGAAATCAGAGCAGTGTTTCTTGCCCTACTAGCCTTCCAGCAGTGGCTGGAAGGGAAGCAGATCCGAATTCAATCGGACAACTCCACAGCGGTGGCATACATCAATCACCAAGGGGGGACTCGCAGTCGGCAAGCCTTCCAGGAAGTCCGGCGCATTATGATGTGGGTGGAAGCCACGGCCTCCACCATATCCGCAGTTCACATCCCCGGCGTAGAAAACTGGGAAGCAGACTTCCTCAGTCGCCAGGGCATGGACGCAGGGGAATGGTCCCTTCACCCGGACGTGTTTCAGGAAATCTGTCGCCGATGGGGAAGGCCGGACGTCGACCTAATGGCGTCCCGGCACAACAACAAGGTCCCAACCTTCATGGCACGGTCTCGCGATCAAAGAGCTCTAGCAGCAGACGCCCTAGTGCAAGATTGGTCGCAGTTCCGGCTCCCTTATGTGTTTCCACCTCTGGCACTCTTGCCCAGAGTGCTACGCAAGATCAGATCCGACTGCAGCCGCGTCATACTCGTCGCTCCAGACTGGCCGAGGAGGGCGTGGTATCCGGATCTGTGGCATCTCACGGTCGGCCAACCGTGGGCACTACCAGACCGACCAGACTTGCTGTCCCAAGGGCCGTTTTTCCATCGGAATTCTGCGGCCCTCAACCTGACTGCGTGGCCATTGAGTCCTGGATCCTAGCGTCTTCAGGCTTATCCCAAGGGGTCGTTGCCACCATGAGACAGGCTAGGAAGCCCACGTCTGCTAAGATCTACCACAGAACGTGGAGGATATTCTTATCCTGGTGCTCTGCTCAGAGAGTGTCTCCCTGGCCATTTGCATTACCTACCCTTCTTTCTTTCCTGCAATCTGGGTTAGAAAAAGGTTTGTCGCTCGGCTCCCTTAAAGGACAAGTCTCGGCGCTATCCGTCTTTTTTCAGAAGCGTCTAGCACGACTTTCTAAGGTGCGCACGTTCCTACAGGGGGTTTGCCATATAGTTCCCCCGTACAAGCGGCCGTTAGATCCATGGGATCTGAACAGGGTACTAGTTGCCCTCCAGAAGCCGCCCTTCGAGCCTCTGAAGGAGGTTTCTCTTTCTAGACTATCACAGAAAGTGGCTTTTCTGGTAGCGATCACATCTCTTCGGAGAGTGTCTGAGCTAGCAGCGCTGTCTTCCAAGGCTCCCTTCCTGGTCTTCCACCAGGACAAGGTAGTGCTGCGCCCCATTCAGGAGTTTCTCCCGAAGGTGGTATCCTCTTTTCATCTTAATCAGGATATCTTTTTGCCTTCGTTTTGTCCTCATGCAGTTCATCGGTATGAGAAGGATTTACATTTGTTAGATCTGGTGAGAGCACTCAGAATCTACATTTCCCGCACAGCGCCCCTGCGCCGTTCGGATGCACTCTTTGTCCTTGTCGCTGGTAAGCGCAAAGGGTCGCAGGCTTCTAAGGCCACCCTGGCTCGATGGATCAAAGAACCAATTCTTGAAGCCTACCGTTCTGCGGGGCTTCAGGTTCCATCAGGGCTGAAGGCCCATTCTACCAGAGCCGTGGGTGCGTCCTGGGCATTGCGACACCAGGCTACGGCTCAACAGGTGTGCCAGGCAGCTACCTGGTCGAGTCTGCACACTTTCACCAAACATTATCAGGTGCATACCTATGCTTCGGCGGACGCCAGCCTAGGTAGAAGAGTCCTGCAGGCGGCAGTTGCCTCCCCGTAGGGGAGGGCTGTCTTTGCAGCTCTAACATGAGGTATTTCTTTACCCACCCAGGGACAGCTTTTGGACGTCCCAATCGTCTGGGTCTCCCAATAGAGCGCCGAAGAAGAAGGGAATTTTGTTACTTACCGTAAATTCCTTTTCTTCTAGCTCTTATTGGGAGACCCAGCACCCGCCCTGTTGTCCTTCGGGATTTTTGGTTTGTTTGCGGGTACACATGTTGTTCATGTTGAACGGTTTTCAGTTCTCCGATGTTACTCGGAGTGAATTTGTTTAAACCAGTTATTGGCTTTCCTCCTTCTTGCTTTTGCACTAAAACTGGTGAGCCAGTGATCCCACTGGGGGTGTATAGCCAGAAGGGGAGGGGCCTTACACTTTTTAGTGTAATTGCTTTGTGTGGCCTCCGGAGGCAGTGCTATACACCCAATCGTCTGGGTCTCCCAATAAGAGCTAGAAGAAAAGGAATTTACGGTAAGTAACAAAATTCCCTTCTTTGTTTACTTACCGTAAATTCTTTTTCTTATAGTTCCGACATGGGAGACCCAGCACCCTCCCTGTTGCCTGTTGGCAGTTCTTGTTCCGTGTGTTTTCACCGGCTGTTGTTGTAGACAGAGGTACCGGTTATTCCGGTTTTTACCCTATCTCTACTTGTGGGTGGATGTCCTCCTTCAGCTTTTGCACTAAACTGGCTAGATTTGTCATCCAGGGGGTGTATATGCTCGGAGGGAGGAGCTACACTTTTGGTGTAGTACTTTGTGTGTCCTCCGGAGGCAGAAGCTATACACCCATGGTCTGGGTCTCCCATGTCGGAACTATAAGAAAAAGAATTTACGGTAAGTAAACAAAATTCTCTTTTTTTATTTCAATTTTTATTTTTATTCCGATTTTTCATTTTTCCTTTTATTCCTATTTTTTATATTAATTATTATTATTTAATATACACATTTTTAATCAAAATTTTAATTCTACAATTTTTATTTTTTCTTCAAATTTTAAATATCTCAATTGAGAAAACACTTCAATATTTAGTTAAGTAATATCTAATATAAGAATATTACTTTATTAAATATGAATCATATAAAAGGGAAAAGTTCCACTTTTTGGAAGAAAAGAATACTTGCTTCATCAATATATACAATTGTTTACTTCTTAGTAATACATTATGTTTATATTAGTATGTTAACACAATAAGGATGAAATATTACTTATAGTTACACATTTTCTCATAGTAGGTTGTTTAATAAATAATAGACATCAAATAAATTAAATTAGAGTAATAAAGATGGAAGATCGAGGTACATCTAGGTTTACCTTCCTATATTTACAAATAATATTAATATTATATTTTTAATCAATAATAATTTATAATGGGTATTATTGTGTTTTGATGGAATCATACAGTCTTTTCTAAAAGGTTATTTGCTTTGGTTTATAATTTTACAAATGATCTAACTAAATAAGCTACATTGTTGCCTTTCATATTTATAATATGATACATGTTATAGGTACACATTATATTGTTTCATATTTTATATTATATTTTGGTTACATTCAACACATTGCCACCTATGGGTTTGGAAGGGTAATACACCAATGACAAAAAGGTTATTACATGAAATACTATCGTCTATACCATTATGCAGTATTATTACATCATTCTAAGTAACAATTATATTAATACTTCTACGATAATAATAATGACATGGTATTATAGTATTAAAGTTATGATACGCTGTGACATTTATTAGTGATAGTTATTGCCATATTTGGTATCTAGATTAGGGAATGAAGTCTTCAATCAAGATTACAAAAGATAAAAAGACTTTATAATTTTCCTAAAGTTAAAAGGGATTCTGCAAAAAGGTCAAGAAGGTAACGTCTCAAATGAGACTGTGAAAAATACAATACACTTACCGCGTTTGCACCTCAGAAACACAGTGATCCTATGGTTCCAGGATGGACAATGACACATGGTCTGTGCATTAAGACCTCACTACAGATACTAAGAAGAGCAATGACGTGTTAAAGTTAACCCCTGTCGTGCTGACCAAGAACGTCTTAACATCTGTTCCAGGATTTGACAACAGGCAGCATGGAGGATAAAGGTTACTAATGTAAATTACACTGCACAGACATCAAAGACTACTGCTATTCTTCTACACTCATGAACTGTGGTTTATCAACATTGGCTATTGACTTTGTAATAAAGAATAAAGTTTATGGACTTGATTTAACGATGATAAACACAATACGGGACTGTTTAAATTGGTAACCATTCATTTTTTATCAAAGGATTTATTTCTAAGAGACTGTGTTTATGCCAGATTACATCGGAGATAAGAAGACGTCAACTCAGAGGACATCATATGGTGACCGGATTTGTTTTTTGCATTTCTTTTTAGGTCTAGCGAAGTATAGTTATATATTTTTATATGATTGATCAGTCACGGCCTATCATAACATGAATTCACATTATTATATTATTGAACTTACAACATGAATAATGCAAATTAATTATTATTCATCATTATTATTGATATTAATCCATTATCGCCAAATAAGGAAAGAAGATTTGTTATTTTAATGATGTATTAATTAATTTTCGGGGTTAGTTCACCCGCTTCAAGGGGGGATTGTAAAAACATTAAAATTAATATATCTAGTTATCAAATATTTCATAGTAGGACATATAAGTTCACAGTTCTGTTTATGTTGGAGGGCATAGTTTATTAATAAAGTTCTTATAAGGAATAGATATTAAAATATCCATATTGAATATACTTGAGTACTGACATGGAAGGATATATATAAATCTTCTAGAAGCTTCTAGAAGATTATGTCATATGGAACTATGTTCAACTAAAACACCCTATATGGACTGGACAGTTGTCATATAACACACGATGGAGGGGGCTACTGCTCGCTCCTGCACGTTGCCTGCTGCCAGAATGATTAGAGGCTGCAAGATGAACACATGCTGTCCAGCCTGAGGGATATCACCCCTGCTTTGCCATTCAGAATCCAAGGAGAGATGGGTGAAGATTTCCTATTGATCAGTATGGACTAAATGAACTCTTTTTCCGTAAGCTAATGAAGTATATTATTTTTCCTTTCTGTAACTGAACCCTGGCAACCATTTTTAAATAGATAAAATACATTTATTTTTTACATTTTTGAAGTTCTTTCTTTCATGCGCCTTTACGTATTTAAAGAAAAATATATTTAAGAGTATATTTTTTAACACTGTGTTAGTTATTTTGGTGACATTTCCGGCCGGTTCTCTGGTTTTCCCCTGAGAACCGCGCCGAGGGTGCCTGCTCGCCGGCCGCATTGTAAAATCTTGTCCCCGGGTTCAGCTGCGGCCTACTTTCGGTTTCACTGCCCCTGCATGTCAGTCATGCAGAGGGACATTGCGGCGCCGCCCACCGGCCGTTCAGCAGAGGGGAGGACACTCCTCTCTGAGGAGATGTTTCCCTCCCCTGTATATCCCCTTGGCCCTCCGGTTCCCGCTCTTGGACTAGGCCCCGCCCCCCCTCCTCACTCCGGCTCCATTTTATCAGCGTTCTCACACTGATCGGCGCTGACTGCTGCATCTCTGCAACCTGTCTGGGGGTCTGAGCTGTGGGATCCGGAGGGCACACAAATCGGTCTGGTAAGCCACAACCTCTGGTTGTGGACTTTATTATACACTCTCTGGGGGTCATTCTGAAGGAGTGTGTTCTTACTGCAGAGCCCCCACCTCAGCAGCATGTCTCACACTAGGAGCAAGGCTGCAAGGCTGTACTCAATATGCACTGCATGTAAGTTCGTACTGCCTCAACCGAGCACATATCCACATTGTGATGCCTGCTCTAACATGGTGGTGCCTCAGCCTGGAGTCTCCCCAGTGGTCCCTCAGGCTGCTGCGGCCCCGGTGACTGAACCCCCGGCTTGGGTAGAATTGTTTACTAAGTCTATCTCCCAGTCCTTTGCTGACTCCATGGGAGAGCTGTCCCGGACTCTGCTGAGCATGCATCAGCCCCCTTCACAGGGTGCCTCTGCTGCTTCGGCTCGCTCTCCAGAGCTCACAGAGGATTCTTAATCTACTCCCAGACCCCGTCCTCCTAAAAGGAAACGCAGGGACCCCTCTCCTTCCTCGTCCTGCGGCTCCGATTCACGAGCCGATTTGCAGGACGAGGAGGATGTCTTTACTGGGGGCTCGGACGCTACCTCTATGTGCCCCATTGATCTGACTGAGGGGGATGCAGATGTTAGTGATTTGATTGCGTCCATTAATACTGTACTGGACCTCAATCCGCCAGTATCAGAGGAGCAACCCTCTCTGGCAGAAAAGCACCAGTTTACTTTGCCTAAGAGACCAAGGAGTGTGTTCTTTAACCACTCCAGTTTTCAGGCCACTGTGTCCAAGCCCAGAGCCTCTCCTGACAAACGCTTTCCTAAGCGTGGTTCTGATGACCGTTTTCCTTTTCCACCAGAGGTGGTCAAGGAGTGGGCTCTCTCACCAAAGGTGAACCTTCCGGTGTCTAGACTCTCAGCCCGGACAGTTGTATCTGTGGCTGATGGCACCTCACTCAAGGATCCCACTGACCGCCAGGTTGACCTCCTGGCCAAGTCTGTCTATGAGGCGACAGGAGCCTCGTTCTCCCCATCTTTTGCAGCAGTGTTGGCTCTCAAAGCCATCTCTGCTTCTCTGGAGGAGATGCATACCCTCACTAGGGACTCTATGCCTGAATTGGTTGCTTTAACTTCCCAAGCTTCAGCCTTTTCAGCCTACGCCATGTCTGCCATGCTGGAGGCCTCTCACCACACTGCGGTGGCCTCTGCCAATTCCCTCGCTATCCGCAGGATCTTGTGGCTTCGTGAGTGGAAGGCGGATGCTTCCTCAAAGAAGTACCTTGCTGGGCTCCCATTTGCTGGGTCCAGGCTGTTCGGTGAACAGCTGGATGAAATTATTAAGGAGGCTACTGGCGGGAAGAGTACTTCCTTGCCACAGACTAAAGCCAGGAAACCTGTCCAGGGCAGGAACCAGTCGAGGTTTCGTTCCTTTCGTTCCTCTAACTGGTCATCCTCTAAGCCCTCGGCCTCGTCCACTAACTCGGCCAAGGACCAGAAGCCCACCTGGCGCAAGAAGCCGCGTCCACAAGGGTCCGCAGGAGCTGCTGCCACCAAGGCAGCCTCTTGACTATCTGGCCGAGCCAGCAACGTCCTTGGTCGGTGGCAGGCTCTCCCACTTTGGCGACGTGTGGTTTCAACACGTCTCCGACCAGTGGGTGCGGGATATCATCTCCCACGGCTACAGGATAGAGTTCTCTTCCAGCCCGCCAAACAGATTTTTTCTGTCAACTCCCCCCTGCTCCAAGGCCACCGCCTTCTCTCAGGCCGTGGCATCCTTGCAGGCCAACGGAGTAATTGTACCGGTTCCCGCCAGGGAACGGTTCAGAGGTTTCTATTCAAATCTCTTCCTAGTCCCCAAAAAGGACTGTTCCTTCCGGCCCATCCTGGATCTCAAGCTTCTCAACAAGCATGTTCAGGTGCGGCATTTTCGCATGGAGTCTGTGCGGTCAGTCATTGCCTCAATGACCCAAGGGGATTTCCTGGCATCCATCGACATCAGAGATGCCTATCTGCATGTGCCAATTGCAGTTTCGCACCAGCGTTGGCTACGTTTTGCAATCGGAGAGGAACATTTCCAATTCGTGGCTCTCCCCTTCGGGTTAGCCACGGGCCCTCGAGTATTCACCAAGGTCATGGCAGCAGTGGTTGCGGTTCTGCACCTCCAGGGGTTGGCAGTAATTCCTTACCTGGACGACCTTCTTGTCAAGGCTTCATCCAGCGCAGACTGTCAGCGGAGTGTCTCGCTCACTCTCGCCACTCTTGTTCAATTCGGGTGGCTTGTCAATCTGCCCAAGTCCACTTTGACCTCGACCCAAGAACTCACGTACCTAGGGATGCAATTCGAAACTCTGCCGGCACTTGTCAAGCTGCCCTTAGTCAAACAGCAGTCCCTCCATCTGGCGGTGCGCTCTCTGTTGAGGCCCCGCCGTCATTCCATCAGGCACCTTATGCAGGTGCTGGGTCAGATGGTGGCGTCAATGGAAGCGGTTCCCTTTGCCCAGTTCCATCTGCGTCCTCTGCAGCTGGACATTCTCCACTGTTGGGACAAGCGGATTTCTTCCTTGCAAAGGTTGGTGGCTCTGTCGCCACAAGCCAGGAGCTCTCTTCAGTGGTGGCTTCGGCCTCTCTCTCTGTCTCAGGGACGCTCCTTCCTGACCCCGTCCTGGGTGATCCTCACCACGGATGCCAGTCTTTCCGGCTGGGGAGCAGTATTTCTTCACCACCGAGCACAGGGCATTTGGACTCCGTCCGAATCAGTCCTCTCGATCAATGTGCTGGAAATCAGAGCTGTGCTCCTAGCTCTCGTAGCCTTTCACCACCTGTTGGCGGGCAAGCACATTCGAGTCCAGTCAGACAACGCGACAGCAGTTGCCTACATCAATCACCAGGGCGGGACTTGCAGTCGCCTGGCAATGTTGGAGGTTCAACGCATCCTTCAGTGGACCTAGGACTCCAAGTCCACCATATCCGCAGTCCATATCCCAGGCGTGGAAAACTGGGAGGCAGATTATCTCAGCCGTCAAACCGTGGACAGCGGCGAGTGGGCTCTGCATCAGGCAGTGTTCCGGTCGATCTGCCGCAAGTGGGGCACTCCGGAAGTGGATCTAATGGCATCCCGGCACAACAACAAGGTCCCGGTTTACGTGGCTCGCTCCCACGATCCTCAGGCCTTTGCAGCGGACGCGCTGGTTCAGGATTGGTCCCAGTTTCGTCTGGCTTACGTGTTTCCCCCTCTAGCTCTCTTGCCCAGACTCCTGCGCAAGATCAGAATGGAGGGCCGTCGGGTCATTCTCATCGCCCCAGACTGGCCCAGGCGGGCTTGGTACCCAGACCTGCTCCGTCTGTCCGTAGAGGTGCCGTGGCATCTCCCGGACCGCCCAGACCTTCTCTCTCAAGGTCCGTTTTTCCGCCAGAATTCTGCGGCGCTCAGATTGACGGCGTGGCTCTTGAGTCCTGGATCCTGACGGCTTCCGGCATTCCTCCCGAAGTCATCTCCACTATGACTCGGGCTCGGAAGTCTTCCTCGGCAAAAATTTACCACAGGACTTGGAGAATTTTCCTGTCCTGGTGTCGTTCTTCCGGCCATGCTCCTTGGCCTTTTTCCTTGCCAACCATCCTGTCCTTTCTACAGTCCGGTCTGCAGCTAGGACTATCCCTCAATTCCCTTAAGGGACAGGTCTCGGCTCTGTCAGTGTTCTTTCAGCGGCGTATCGCCCGACTGGCTCAGGTGCGCACCTTCATGCAGGGCGCATCTCACATCATTCCACCTTACCGGCGGCCTTTGGATCCCTGGGACCTTAATCTGGTCCTCATGGCCTTACAGAAACCCCCCTTTGAGCCTCTTAGGGAAGTTTCTTTGTTTCGACTTTCACAGAAAGTCGTCTTTCTGGTGGCTATAACTTCTCTCAGGAGAGTCTCTGACTTGGCCGCGCTCTCTTCGGAGTCACCTTTTTTGGTTTTTCACCAAGACAAGGTAGTTCTCCGTCCGACTCCGGACTTTCTTCCTAAGGTGGTCTCTCCTTTCCACCTTAACCAGGACATTTCATTGCCTTCCCTTTGTCCGGCCCCTGTTCATCGCTTTGAGAAAGCGTTGCATACTTTAGATCTGGTGCGGGCGCTCCGGATCTATGTGTCACGCACCGCTGCTCTTAAGCGGTGCACCTCTCTTTTTGTGCTGACCACAGGTCAGCGCAAGGGTCTCTCGGCTTCTAAACCGACCCTAGCTCGTTGGATTAGGTCGGCCATATCCGATGCCTACCAGAGTACTCAGGTGCCTCCCCCGCCGGGGATCAAGGCACACTCGACCAGAGCTGTCGGTGCCTCTTGGGCTTTGAGGCACCAGGCTACGGCTCAGCAGGTTTGTCAGGCTGCCACTTGGTCTAGTCTGCACACCTTTTCAAAGCACTACCAAGTGCATGCTCATGCTTCGGCAGATGCGAGCTTGGGCAGACGCATCCTTCAGGCGGCTGTCGCCCATTTGTGAAGTTAGGTTTTGCCTACTTCTCAGTTTTCTGTTTATTCCCACCCATGGACTGCTTTGAGACGTCCCATGGTCTGGGTCTCCCATAAGGAACGATGAAGAAAAAGAGAATTTTGTTTACTTACCGTAAATTCTTTTTCTTATAGTTCCGACATGGGAGACCCAGCACCCTCCCTGTTGCCTGTTGGCAGTTTTCTTGTTCCGTGTGTTTTCACCGGCTGTTTTTGTAAACAGAGGCTCCGGTTGTTCCGGGTTTTGCTATTTCTCTACTTGTGGTTGGATGTCCTCCTTCAGCTTTTGCACTAAACTGGCTATATTTGGTTATCCAGGGGGTGTATATGCTAGGAGGGAGGAGCTACACTTTTTAGTGTAGTACTTTGTGTGTCCTCCGGAGGCAGAAGCTATACACCCATGGTCTGGGTCTCCCATGTCGGAACTATAAGAAAAAGAATTTACGGTAAGTAAACAAAATTCTCTTTTTTGCTCATTATTTGAAAACTTCCATTATTTGTACATCTGTTCACTTATCCTTGGTAACCCCTTCATGACTATACAACTTTGAACAGGGAGTATTATAGATCTGTGCAATTGCTACATAGACAGATTATTATACAACTACATCTACATTTTGATTATTTACATACACAGGTTAAACAAACATATTACAGCTCAGACCACCTTCACATTATTTATTTATATATATATATATATATATATATATATATATATATATATATATATATATATATATATATATATATATATATATATATATATATATATATATATATATATATATTGATTTCTTTGTCGCATCCATTGGGAGACCCAGACAATTGGGTGTATAGCTTCTGCATCTGGAGGCCACACAAAGTATTACACTTTTAAAAAAGTGTAACCCCTCCCCTCTGGCTATACACCCTCCCGTGGACCACGGGCTCCTCAGTTTTATGCTTTGTGTGGAAGGAGGCACACATCCACTCATGCATTCTCATACATAGTCATGAGACAAGCCAGGAAGCCAACGTCCGCCAAGATCTATTACAGGTCTTGGCAAATCTTCTTATCCTGGTGCTCTGATAACGGTTTTCCTCCATGGCCGTTTGCCTTACCCACATTCCTTTCATTCCTACAATCTGGAATGGACAAGGGTTTGTCCCTCGGCTCTCTCAAGGGCCAAGTATCGGCGCTCTCCGTGTTTTTTCAAAAGCGTCTAGCCAGGCTTCCGCAGGTCCGCACGTTCCTGCAGGGGGTTTGCCACATGGTTCCACCTTACAAACGTCCGTTGGAACCTTGGGATCTTAACAGGGTCCTGACGGCTCTTCAAAAGCCGCCTTTTGAGCCGCTGCGGGATGTCTCTCTCTCCCATCTTTCTCAGAAGGTGGCCTTCCTGGTGGCAATCACATCACTTCGGAGAGTGTCTGAGCTTGCAGCGCTGTCATGCAAAGCTCCCTTCCTGGTTTTTCACCAGGATAAGGTGGTTCTGCATCCTGTCCCGGAATTTCTCCCTAAGGTGGTATCCCCTTTTCATCTAAATCAGGATATCTCCTTGCCTTCCTTTTGCCCTAATCCAATTCACCAGTGTGAAAAGGATTTGCACTCTTTGGATCTAGTGAGAGCACTCCGGCTCTACGTGTCTCGCACGGCGCCCCTGTGCCATTCAGACACGCTCTTTGTCCTTGTCGCTGGCCAACGCCAAGGTCTCTCAGGCCTCCAAGTCAACCTTGGCTCGGTGGATCAAGGAACCGATTCTCGAGGCCTACCGTACTTCTGGGCTTCCGCTCCCTTCAGGGTTGAAAGCCCATTCTACCAGAGCCGTAGGTGCGTCCTGGGCATTGCGGCATCGGGCGACGGCTCAGCAGGTGTGTCAGGCGGCTACGTGGTCTAGTCTGCACACTTTCACGAAGCACTATCAAGTGCATACCTATGCTTCGGCAGACGCCAGTCTAGGTAGGCGAGTCCTCCAGGCGGCGGTTGCCCACCTGTAAGAGGGGGCCGTTTTCGGCTCTTTCTATTGAGGTATTCTTTTACCCACCCAGGGACTGCTCTTGGACGTCCCAATTGTCTGGGTCTCCCAATGGAGTGACAAAGAAAAAGGGAATTTTGTTTACTTACCGTAAATTTCTTTTCTTCGGCGCTCCATTGGGAGACCCAGACGATTGGGTGTATAGCACTGCCTCCGGAGGCCACACAAAGCATTACACTAAAAAGTGTAAGGCCCCTCCCCTTCTGGCTATACACCCCCAGTGGGATCACTGGCTCACCAGTTTTCTGCTTTGTGCGAAGGAGGTCAGACATCCACGCATAGCTCCACTGTTTAGTCAGCAGTAGCTGCTGACTCTATCGGATGGAAGAAAAGAGGGCCCATATAGGGCCCCCAGCATGCTCCCTTCTCACCCCACTTGCGGTTTGTAAGGTTGAGGTACCTATTGCTGGTACAGAGGCTGGAGCCCACATGCTGCTTTCCTTCCCCATCCCCCTGAGGGGCTCTGTGGAAGTGGGATCTTACCGGCCCCCAAACCCTGAGGCCGAGCTCCATCCACAGACCCAGAGACCCTGCTGGAGGAGCTGAGTACAGTCAGGGACAAGGCCCTGCAACGTTCAGGTACTCTGTGTCCCCGCACAGACAGGCCACGCACACTCCAGGCTTGCTGGGTGTGCTAGTGCGCCGGGGGCACTAGCGCTGCGCGCTCGGGTTAGAGTCACTGCAGCTTAGCTGAGTGATTTTATGTCTTGGGAACTACCGCGCCGGCCGCTCCGGGAGCGGCGGCGCCGCTGGGACTTGTAGTGCGCCGGGGACTCGCGCTGCCCGCGCTTTTACGGCGGCAGCGCTCATAAATCTAGTCCCCGGCTTTTGCGGCCTAGCTCTGCTTCGTTCCCGCCCTCACCCTGTCAAGTCAGGGAAAGGGAGAGACGCTGTTCTATAGCCAGCGCCGAGGGCTGGAGTCTTATTTACATACTCCAGCCCTCTCACTGGGCACAGTGGGGACGCAAGTTTCCCGCTCTTGGTCTCAACACGCCCAGGGCCCGCCCCTCTCCACAGGACGCCGGCAGCCATTCCTGCATGCAGTCTGGCTGGAGAACGGACACAGGCTCTGGGGGACTCAGACAAGGGACTCTGGCGACCACACACCCGCGTTTATGCGGGCGGTAAGCTGCACATAAGTGCTGGCCCCACTAGTGCCACAGTGTTATTTGGTGCATTTTTTCCCTGTACCATATATATTTATATTGCACTGTACAGTCGCTTCTTGGCTTATACCCTACATTGCTCTGAGGAGACAACATGTCATCCGCAAAACGCAAGGGTGCCAAGGCACAGGCGGTATGCACTGCTTGTGCCGCATGTGGGGCTAATCTACCGGCAGGTTCCAATGACCCCCATTGTGTGCAATGTTCAATCCCTGTGCCACTTCGGCAGCCAGAGTCT
Source organism: Anomaloglossus baeobatrachus (assembly GCF_048569485.1). Taxonomy (NCBI): domain Eukaryota; kingdom Metazoa; phylum Chordata; class Amphibia; order Anura; family Aromobatidae; genus Anomaloglossus; species Anomaloglossus baeobatrachus. Next base: position 197,945,717 of record NC_134362.1, on the reverse strand, counting down.
ATGGTAGTAGTGGCCCAGGCAGAGACGCCTGTGAACCCTGCCCCGGTGACGGGGACAGAATTTGCAGTTTTTGCTGATAAGATGTCTGTGACTATGACAAAAATCCTGGAAACCTTGCAGTCCAGGCCAGTTTCTCAGACCATGGACACTGCTGTGTCTATGCTCCCCAGTCCCCCTCAGTTGGAACTAATCCGTACTTCAAGGGGGTCCCAGGCATCACAGGCTGAAGACTCTGACTCGGATGACAGTCCCAGGCAGCCTAAGCGGGCTCGCTGGGAAAGACCCTCGCCGTCATCACACTGGTCAGGGTCTCAGCGAGACGAGGCTCTGTATGAGGAGACAGAGGAAGGTGATCAGGATTCTAATCCTGACACCGCTCTCAATCTAGATACCCCTGATGGTGACGCTATGGTAAATGACCTTATAGCGGCCATCAATAGACTGTTGGATATTTCTCCCCCAGCCCCTTCAGCAGAGGAGGCAGCTGCACAGCAGGAGAAGTTCCATTTCCGGTATCCTAAGCGTAAATTGAGTACTTTTCTGGACCACTCTGACTTCAGAGAATCAGTCCAGAAACATCATGCTTATCCAGATAAGCGTCTCTCCAAACGTCTTAAGGATACACGTTATCCCTTTCCCCCTGACGTGGTCAAACGCTGGACCCAGTGTCCAAAGGTGGACCCCCCAATCTCCAGGCTTGCGGCTAGATCCATAGTTGCAGTGGAAGATGGGGCTTCACTTAAAGATGCCAATGACAGACAGATGGACCTTTGGTTAAAGTCTGTCTATGAAGCTATCGGCGCGTCGTTTGCTCCAGCATTCGCGGCCGTGTGGGCACTCCAAGCTATTTCAGCTGGCCTGGCACAGGTGGACTCTATCATACGTCCAGCAGTGCCGCGAGTAGCGTCCCTAACCTCGCAAATGTCTGCGTTTGCGACTTACGCTATCAACGCTGTCCTGGACTCTACGAGCCGTACCTCAATGGCGTCTGCCAACTCTGTGGTTTTGCGCAGAGCCTTGTGGTTAAAGGAATGGAAAGCAGATTCTGCTTCCAAGAAATGTTTAACCAGCTTGCCACTATCTGGAGACAGACTGTTTGGGGAGCAATTGGCTGAGATCATTAAACAGTCCAAAGGTAAGGACTCCTCCTTACCCCAGCCCAGATCGAGCAAACCTCAACAGAGGAAGTGGCAGTCGAGGTTTCGATCCTTTCGAGGCTCCAGCAAGACCCAATTCTCCTCGTCCAAAGGGACTCAGAAGGAGGAAAGGAGCTCAGATTCCTGGCGGGCTCATTCACGCCCCAAGAAAGCAACCGGAGGAACCGCTTCCAAGGCGGCTGCCTCATGACTTTCGGCCTCATCCCTCCGCATCCTCGGTCGGTGGCAGGCTCTCCCGCTTTTGCAACATTTGGCTGCCACAGGTCAAAGACCGGTGGGTAGCAGACATTTTGTCTCACGGGTACAGGATAGAATTCAGTTCTCATCCTCCGCCTCGGTTCTTCAGAACCTCCCCACATCCCGACCGAGCAAATGCCCTTCTGCAGGCGGTGTGCTCACTAAGAGCAGAAGGAGTGGTGATCCCTGTTCCTCTGCAGGAACAAGGACAAGGTTTTTACTCCAATCTCTTCGTGGTTCCAAAAAAGGACGGCTCGTTCCGTCCTGTTCTGGACCTAAAGCTGCTCAACAAGCATGTGAACGCCAGGCGGTTCCGGATGGAATCCCTCCGCTCCGTCATTGCCTCAATGTCTCAAGGAGATTTCCTTGCATCAATAGACATCAAAGATGCTTATCTCCACGTGCCGATTGCTACAGAGCACCAACGTTTTTTACGTTTCGTGATAGGAGACGACCATCTCCAGTTCGTAGCTCTGCCATTTGGTCTGGCGACAGCCCCACGGGTTTTCACCAAGGTCATGGCGGCAGTGGTAGCAGTCTTGCATTCTCAGGGACATTCGGTGATTCCTTACTTAGACGATCTACTTGTCAAAGCACCCTCTCAAGAGGCATGCCAACACAGCCTGAATGTTGCGCTGGAGACTCTCCAGACTTTCGGGTGGATCATCAACTTTTCAAAGTCAAACATGGCACCGACTCAATCACTAACGTATCTTGGCATGGAGTTTCATACTCTCTCAGCGATAGTGAAGCTTCCGCTGGACAAGCAGCGGTCACTACAGACAGGGATGCAGTCTCTCCTTCAGGGTCAGTCGTACCCCTTAAGGCGCCTCATGCACTTCCTAGGGAAGATGGTGGCAGCAATGGAGGCAGTCCCGTTCGCGCAGTTTCATCTGCGCCCACTTCAATGGGACATTCTCCGCCAATGGGACGGGAAGACAACTTCCCTAGACAGGACAGTCTCCCTTTCTCAGATGACCAAGGACTCTCTGCAATGGTGGCTTCTTCCCACCTCATTATCACAGGGAAGATCATTCCTGCCCCCATCCTGGGCAGTGGTCACGACAGACGCGAGCCTTCCAGCAGTGGCTGGAAGGAAAGCAGATCCGAATTCAGTCGGGCAACTCCACAGCGGTGGCATACATCAACCACCAAGGAGGGACACGCAGTCGGCAAGCCTTCCAGGAAGTCAGGCGGATTCTGATGTGGGTGGAGGAAAGAGCATCCACCATATCCGCAGTTCACATCCCGGGCGTAGAAAACTGGGAAGCAGACTTCCTCAGTCGCCAGGGCATGGACGCAGGGGAATGGTCCCTTCACCCGGACGTGTTTCAGGAAATCTGCCGCCGCTGGGGGGTGCCGGACGTCGACCTAATGGCGTCTCGGCACAACAACAAGGTCCCGACCTTCATAGCGCGGTCTCGCGATCAAAGAGCTCTAGCGGCAGACGCCTTAGTGCAAGATTGGTCGCAGTTCCGGCTCCCTTATGTGTTTCCACCTCTGGCACTCTTGCCCAGAGTGTTACGCAAGATCAGATCCGATTGCGGCCGCGTCATACTCGTCGCCCCAGACTGGCCGAGGAGGTCGTGGTACCCGGATCTGTGGCATCTCACGGTCGGCCAACCGTGGGCACTACCAGACCGACCAGACTTACTGTCCCAAGGGCCGTTTTTCCATCGGAATTCTGCGGCCCTGAACCTGACTGTGTGGCCATTGAGTCCTGGATCCTAGCGTCTTCAGGATTATCCCAAGGGGTCGTTGCCACCATGAGACAGGCTAGGAAGCCCACGTCTGCTAAAATCTACCACAGAACGTGGAAGATATTCTTATCCTGGTGCTCTGCACAAGGAGTATCCCCCTGGCCATTCGCGTTACCTGTCTTTCTTTCCTTCCTGCAATCTGGGTTGGAAAAGGGCTTGTCGCTCGGCTCCCTTAAAGGGCAAGTCTCGGCACTATCCGTGTTTTTTCAGAAGCGTCTAGCGCGACTTTCTAAGGTGCGCACGTTCCTGCAGGGGGTGTGTCATATCGTCCCTCCGTACAGGAGGCCGTTAGATCCGTGGGATCTAAACAAGGTCCTTGTTGCTCTCCAGAAGCCGCCTTTCGAGCCCCTGAGGGATGTGTCACTTTCTCGACTCTCACAGAAAGTGGCATTTCTGGTAGCGGTCACGTCTCTTCGGAGAGTGTCTGAACTAGCAGCGCTGTCATCCAAAGCTCCTTTCCTGGTGTTCCACCAGGACAAGGTAGTGCTGCGCCCCATTCAGGAGTTTCTCCCTAAGGTGGTATCCTCTTTTCACCTTAATCAGGATATCTCCTTGCCTTCCTTTTATCCGCATGCAGTTCATCGGTATGAAAAGGATCTACATTTGTTGGATCTGGTGAGAGCACTCAGAATCTACATTTCCCGCACGGCGCCCCTGCGCCGCTCGGATGCACTCTTTGTCCTTGTCGCTGGTAAGCGCAAAGGGTCGCAGGCTTCAAAAGCCACCCTGGCTCGATGGATCAAAGAACCAATTCTTGAAGCCTACCGTTCTGCTGGGCTTCCGGTTCCATCAGGGCTGAAGGCCCATTCTGCCAGAGCCGTGGGTGCGTCCTGGGCATTACGACACCAGGCTACGGCTCAACAGGTGTGCCAGGCAGCTACCTGGTCGAGTCTGCACACTTTCACCAAACATTATCAGGTGCATACCTATGCTTCGGCGGACGCCAGCCTAGGTAGAAGAGTCCTGCAGGCGGCAGTTGCCTCCCCGTAGGGGAGGGCTGTCTTTGCAGCTCTAACATGAGGTATTTCTTTACCCACCCAGGGACAGCTTTTGGACGTCCCAATCGTCTGGGTCTCCCAATGGAGCGCCGAAGAAGAAGGGAATTTTGTTACTTACCGTAAATTCCTTTTCTTCTAGCTCCTATTGGGAGACCCAGCACCCGCCCTGTTGTCCTTCGGGATTTTTGGTTGTTTTTCGGGTACACATGTTGTTCATGTTGAACGGTTTTCAGTTCTCCGACGTTACTTCGGAGTGAATTTGTTTAAACCAGTTATTGGCTTTCCTCCTTCTTGCTTTTGCACTAAAACTGGTGAGCCAGTGATCCCACTGGGGGTGTATAGCCAGAAGGGGAGGGGCCTTACACTTTTTAGTGTAATGCTTTGTGTGGCCTCCGGAGGCAGTGCTATACACCCAATCGTCTGGGTCTCCCAATAGGAGCTAGAAGAAAAGGAATTTACGGTAAGTAACAAAATTCCCTTCTTCTTCTAGCTCCTATTGGGAGACCCAGCACTTGCCCCTGTGCCCTTCGGGCTGGTTGTTCTTTTGTGTACACATGTTGGTGATGTTGATTTGTTCTTTTGGTTCATGGTTTTCAGTTCTCCGAACATCCTTCGGATTGAATTTACCTTAGACCAATTTATAAGTTTTCTCATTCCTGCTTTTGCACCAAAACTGAGGAGCCCGTGGTCCACGGGAGAGGGTGTATAGGCAGAGGGGAGGGGTTACACTTTTTTAAAAGTGTAATACTTTGTGTGGCCTCCAGAGGCAGAAGCTATACACCCAATTGTCTGGGTCTCGCAATAGGAGCTAGAAGAAAAGGAATTTACGGTAAGTAAACAAAATTCCCTTTTTTCCAGACAATGATGAGCAGAAGGCGGTCAGTGCCCCACATCCCTTACCCCAATCTGATGAAGAAAGAGAAGAGCTTGAAGAAGTTTCTGTTCATTGTGACCCAGATCCCCCGAGGACGCCCCCGTCAGCAAGGTTTGTTATTATGTCTACAGCATAGTTCCCAGAATTGCATAATTTTTCACTAAATGCTTACTTATGGTTAATATACAATCTAAGCTCAGTATAGCATTTCATTCTTGTACCTTTGTGTCTATTTTCACCTCTCTTGGCCCCTCTGTGTCATCCAGCGTATATAGCTGAATAGTCGGTCCTATTCTTATCTGCTAAAACTACATTTCCCAGCAGCACTTGGTTCTCCTCAGTGCTGCAGACCCCCCCTCCTTCACCTCCTGTGTGCCCCTAACTACCACCACCTCTCCATTATCATCAGGCTAATCTGAGTGAGAATTCTCCTTATCCCTCTATGCCCTCCCTGCTCCTGTGCAGGACTCTGCTTGGCTGATTCTATCTTCTGACATCTGCATCACTATAACTGACTGTGTGATGTTACATCATTGTTAGCTGGTTTGTAGCAGAGCTCAGCTTTCATGCACTCCTCCACAATGGCGCTTGTAGTTAGCAGGCAGTGCAGAGTTGTGTGTGCCTGCTGCTAACAGCTCAGTGATGTGAAACTGCAAATGCTGTTTTGTTGATGCTACTAGTAGAGGATTATCTTCTGTGATATGCATCATCAGAGCAGCAATTGGAGCTTCACATTACTAATTTTTAAGCAGCAAGGAGCATACACAATACCACTCCTCCCAGCCATTTTATGTACAGCATCAACCTCCGGTATATGCAGCTGCATCATGCAGTACATCACTACTCTCAGCCCTCTTTATATACTACTCCATCTTGAGGTATATCACTGCTGTTAGCACCTTTTATCACCTTTTTTATTTTTCAATCCTGCAATACACCACTCCTCTTAGCCCAGTATGTACTGTCCCATCATGCAGTATATAATTAACCTCAGCCCCCTTTATATACTGTCCCAACTTGCGGTACGCTTCTCTTCTCAGCCCCTCTATACGCAGCCCCATCCTGCAGTACAGTACTCCTTTTAGTGGCTGTAAAAACAGACCCATTCTTCAAGATAATATTCCCTTTAAGTCCCCTATATGGAACCCCATCCTACAATGCACCACTCTTCTCAGCCCCTTTGTATACAGCCCCATCCTGCAGTACCTTACTCCTTTCAGACCCTTTTATGTACAACATCAACGTCCAGTATATCTTGGTCCCCTCTCTATACTGCTGCGTAATGGTGTATGTCACTACTTTCTGCCCCCTTTATATACTGTTCCATCCTACAGTATATAACTATGCCCCCATCCTGCAATACACCATTCCTCTCAGTCCCCTATGTGCTGTCCCATTTTGCAGTATATAATTACCCTAAGCCACCTCTATATATTTTCCTATCCTGCAGTACACCACTCTTCTCAGCCCCTCTATACACCGCTTCCTACTGCAGTACATCTCTTCTGTCAGCCCCTCTATATACAGCCCCATTTTAAAGTACAACCCTCTTCTCAGCCCCTCTATATGCAGTCGGACACTGCAGTACATCACTCCTTTCAGTCTCTCTATTCACAGCCTCTTCCTGCAGTACATCTCTTCTGTCAGCCCCTCTATATACAGCCCCATCTTGCAGTACAACACTCTTCTCAGCCCCGTCCTGTATTACTTCACTTATTTTAGCCACTTTACAAACAGATCCTTGCTGCAGTCGAACATTCCTCTAAGTAACCTATATACAGCCCCATCCTACATTACACCACTTTTAGCCTGTCGGCATACAGCCTCATCCTGCAGTCCATCACTCCTTTCAGTCCCTCTATACATTGCCTCCTCCTGCAGTACTTTGCTTCTCTTAGCTCCTTTATGCACAGCCTCATCTTGCAGTACATCACTTCTTTCATCCTCTCTATACACAGTCCCATCCTGCAGTATCCCTTTTCTCAGCCGTCTATACACAGCTCCATCCTGCAATATATCCCTTGACAATCCCATACGTGGTCATTTTTCAATAAGTATAATATGAGATACTTTATCAAATGCTTTGCTTAGATCTAGATATACTATACCCCATTTTCCTAATTCACCCAGTCAGTGATTCCATCATAGAAGGAAATTAGATTAGTCTGGCGTGACTTGTTTGCTACAAAACCATGCTGGTTCTGGTTTATTACTGTATTCTTATCAAAGTACTCACATACGTGTTTTTTAATAATCTTTCCTGGTGTAGAAGGAAGGTCGCTGGCTTGTAATTACCTGGTTCCATCCTCCTTCCTTTTTTTTTGAAGACGGACAACATTTGCCCTTCTCCAATCTTCTGGGACTATTCCTTTTCGCCAGGAATTTTCAAAGATTCTGACGAACGGTTGTGCAATCTCCTCTATCTCTTTCAGCTTGTATCCAGTAGTGAAGTGGTTTGAGAAGGACGATACTGTGATCCTAAATGTAAAGGTGCCACAAGTGACCGATCCCCAGTGCACGTTCTACAGCGACAGACTGGTGTTCAGGTAAAGGAAACTGGGTGTCTGTCAGTGAGCTTGCCCATGGAGTAGCAAGAGAGCGTTCCTTCCAAAAGGGACGTAACGTACAATATACCTAGAGGGGTAAGAACAGGGCATAAGGGTTCAAAAAGCACCAAAGGTGGAATCCCTGTGTCACCTGCACCCCACAGCCCATTCTCCTTTACTCCGTAGTCACATTTCTCTTTGCACACTTGTATGTCTTGCAGTTGCGATGCCGGAGGAAAGCACTACATGGCAGATATGAGTCTCTACAAGAATATTGTAATGGACAAGTCCACGTGCAAACTGAAGAACGACGAAGCCGTCATCACCATCCAGAAGAGCAAAGCCGAAATGTGGAACCGGTTACTGAAAGACAAGGTGCGTTACTGCAAATGCACTGTGCACAGAGGCGGCGGGGCTGCACAGGGGGCCGGTGGGACTAAACGGGGGGCGGTGGGGTGCACTCTTCTTATTTTGCATCTTGCTTTCTTTGCAGCATCCAAATGTCAGCTTTGATTTTGATCACTTGGAAGACTCTGAAGACGAGGGGTTCAGGTCAGGTACGTGCCGGGCGCTCATCTAATGACGGCCATCTTACTTATGCAGTGTTAGATGCATTAATCCTTCCCAGTTCAGTAGCTGCCCGGTCCGCCGACTTCCCAGTTGGTTGATGGGTGAGTGGACGCTCCTGGTTGAGTGACCGTTCGACCCACCAGTGGTGTCACTGTCCAAAGTCGACTGTGCCAGCATTGTAAGCACTGTGATTGTGAGGAGCATGGCCGCCACAATCCCACTTGTACATTTATTGCCGGAGGTGCAGAGTACTTTAGATCAGCGCCGGGGCAGAGGCTAATGTGAGTGTAATCCCAGCCCGCCTCTGTAGGAAAAAGCTGACCATTACTGCCATGCCTTACCACTGCCCCCAGAATACAGGGGTGCGATCCCAACCCGCGTCTGTAGGAAAAAGCTGGCCATTACTGCCATGCCTGACCACTGCCCCAGACCACAGGGGTGCGATCCCAGCCCTCCTCTGTAGGAAAAAGCTGACCATTACTGCCCTGTCTGGCCACTGCCCCCAGACCACAGGGGTGCGATCCCAGCCCGCCTCTGTAGGAAAAAGCTGGCCTTTACTGCCATGTCTGGCCACTGCCCCCAGACCACAGGGGTGCGATCCCAGCCCACCTCTGTAGGAAAAAGCTGACCATTACTGCCTTGCCTGACCACTGCCCCCATACCACAGGGGTGCGATCCCAGCTCGCCTCTGTAGGAAAAAGCTGACCATTACTGCCCCGCCTGACCACTGCCCCCAGACCACAGGGTTGGCAATTTTGTAAGTTTCCTATTTGTACATTGCATAACTACACAGACTTAATTAAGACCATCGGAATAACCCTTTAATGACTGGGACCCCCGGGTGTCTTTTAAGTCCAAATAAAAAAAAAGTAATGGCTCTCGCAATGCGAGTATGGAAAATTAGTTTTGTTTTTCTTCCAGTATCACTCGCCCCCTTCCATCGCAACGGAAATAACAAATGTGGTGAAAGTGGTTAGTACTCACATGCCGCGTGTTAGTAAATATCCGCATGTTCCGGCCGGATACACGGCACAGTATTGGGGCAGGGGGTGATGTGAAGGTAGCCTGAGCTATAGCTTGTTTGTTTAAACGTAATAAGAATATCTGTGTATGTAAATAATCAAAATATAGATGTAGTTGCATAATTATCTGTCTGTCTGTGTAGCAATTGCACAGACCTATAATATAATTCAAAGCTGTACAGTCATGACCAAAAGTTTTGAGAATGCTACAAATATTAATTTTTACAAAGTCTACTGCTTCAGTTTTTCTAATGGCAATTTGCATATACTCCAGAATGTCATAAAGAGTGATCAGCTTAACAGCAATTACTTGCAAAGTCAATATTTGCTAAGAAAATGAACTTTAACCCCCAAAACACATTTTAACATCATTGCATTCCTGCCTTAAAAGGAGCAGCTAACATTGTTTTAGTGATTGTTCCAGTAACACAGGTGTGGGTGTTGATGAGGACAGGGCCGGCGATCAATCAGTCATGATTAAGTAAGAATGACACCACTGGACACTTTAAAAGGAGGCTGGTGCTTGGTATCATTGTTTCTCTTCAGTTAACCATGGTTATCTCTAAAGAAACACGTGCAGCCATCATTGCTCTGCACAAAAATGGCCTAACAGGGAAGAGTATCGCAGCTACAAAGATTGCAGCTCAGTCACCAATCTATCGCATCATCAAGAACTTCAAGGAGAGAGCTTCCATTGTTGCCAAAAAGGTTCCAGGGCGCCCAAGAAGGACCAGCAAATGCCAGGACCGTATCTTAAAACTGTTTCAGCTGCGGGATGGGACTATCAGCAGTGCCGAGCTAGCTCAGCAATGGCAGCAGGCTGGTGTGAGTGCTTCTGCACGCACTGTGAGGCGGAGACTGCTTGAGCAAGGCCTGGTTTCAAGGAGGGCAGCAAAGAAGCCACTTCTCTCCAGAAAAAACATCAGGGACCGACTGATATTCTGCAAAAGGTACAGGGAGTGGACTGCTGAGGACTGGGGTAAAGTCATTTTCTCAGATTAATCCCCTTTTCGATTGTTTGGGACATCTGGAAAACAGCTTATTAGGAGAAGAAGAGGTGAGCGCTACCACCAGTCTTGTCTCATGCCAACTGTTAAGCATCCGGAAACCATTCATGTGTGGGGTTGCTTCTCAGCCAAGGGAATCGCACCACTCACAGTCTTGCCTAAAAACACAGCCATGAATAAAGAATGGCACCAGAAAGTCCTCCAAGAGCAACTTCTCCCAACTGTCCAAGAGCAGTTTGGCCCCAACAATGCCTTTTCCAGCATGATGGAGCACCTTGCCATAAAGCAAAGGGGATCACTAAATGGCTCATGGAACAAAACATAGAGATTTTGGGTCCATGGCCTGGAAACTCCCCAGATCTTAATCCCATTGAGAACTTGTGAGCAATCATCAAGAGACGGGTGGACAAACAAAAACCAACAAATTCTGTCAAAATGCAAGAATGGACAGCGATCAGCCAGGATTTGCTCCAGATGATGATTGTGAGCTGCCAGGGAGAATTGCAGAGGTCCTGAAGAAGGGTCAACACTGCAAATATTGACTTGCTGCATTAACTCATTCTAACTGTCAATAGAACCTTCTGGTCTCATAATATGATTGCAATTATATTTCTGTATGTGATGTAAACATCAGACAAACACAATTAAAAACCAGAGGGCAACAGATCATGTGAAAATATAATTTTGGTGTCATTCTCAAAACTTTTGGCCATGACTGTATAGTCATGAAGGGGTTACCAAGAATAAGTGAACAGATGTACAAACGATGGAAGTCTTAATGATGAGTAAAAGTCTTATCAGTAGCTTTCACACAGAAAGAATTTTTTAACGAACAAAGATGTGTTTAATGACATGCTGGGAGAAACTGGGAGGTGGAACACTCCCTTAAATTCTGTGTTCTGGCTTCAAGGTTATTCATGCATACTGTATAATTGGATCTATTGAATACACGAGTTCAGTTGGTGATGCTGGCTCAAGGAGAACGTCTCATGTATTCATTGTCTGATACATTAATATCGGCTCTGATATATATAGCTAATTCGGCACCGTCTCTGGATATCCCAAACGAAGACTCCATTAGCAGTCTTCACCCAAATTCCTCCCTTAACAGTGACACCTCCGAACTCTTACCTCTACCCCTCCCTCTTTCTTGTTCTCTAGATTTCGGCAAAACCAAAAAGTTCTACAATGTGGTCTGTGAAGATCTGGTGTCCTCGGAGTACAGTGAATCCGAAAGTGACTAGTGACCGGTGCCGGGGACTCTGTAAACCCTCCATCGTATGTTTCTACCGACCTGTGGACTATGACTTGTGTAACGTTTCTGTGCTGGGGCGAGAATGTAAAAAAAAAAAAAAAACGGATCCGGCGGAGCGAATCTTCCCAATCTCCCCCTAGAAATAAAAGCATTATTCTTTACTGCGCTTCTGGGAAAGCTGGGTGACAAGAGGTACGGCACCTGCGGGGGTGAAAAGACAAGCCCTACACTTTGTAAAGCTTCGAGAATTTTCTATACTGTTTTGCATTTGACCTAAAACATCGTCAGGTTTCCACACAAGTCCGAACCGCATCGAACAAAAAAGCCAGAAATCTTAGACTCTTTTTTTTTTTTTTTTCTTATTTATTATTTTTATTTTTAATTATTGCAGAAAATGATCCAATATCACAACCCTGTGAGTGGTAAAAAAGTAAGTGCACCCCTGCTCCCAGTGTCTGGTAAGATCGATTATGTTGGTGGTTTTTGGTCCATTCACTGCATTTCTATAGGATTACGCTCAAGACTTTGACTCGGCCATTGCAGAACTTCACCCGTATTCTTCTTTAACCCTTCGTTTGTACATTTTGTGGGTTTGAGCTGTTGTTTTACTGAAAGAACCACGTTCTCATGACATTCGGCTCAGTGACGGATGTGATGGGTGCGTGTTCTCTCCAGTGCTTGTTACTCAATCGAACATTGGGGTTTTGGGCCACAACTCGAGTACCGAGTATAATGGAAGTCAATGGGAAACTCGAGCATATTCAAACTCCGAGGCTTGATTGAGTAACGAGCTGTGGCGGGTGACTGCACGCTCGCCCTTTTCGCGGCACGCTCGCCCTCTTCACGACACACTCGCCCTTTTCGCCGCACGCTCGCTCATCACTACACGCTCGCTCATCACTACGCGCTCGCTCATCACTACGCGCTCGCTCATCTCTACGCGCTCGCTCATCTCTACGCGCTCGCTCATCTCTACGCGCTCGCTCACATTTTCCTTTTTGAATTTGCAGATTTCAGAATTCAGTGTTCCATCAATGCTGGCAAAACAGACCCAAACCATGATACTTCCCTCACAGTGTTTCACAGATTTGTGAGATATTTATTCTGTAATGCAGAGATTTTTTTTTTTTTTCCCAAACATAAAGCTTCTCATTTAAACAAAAAAAAGGCTCTATTTTTGTGTCACCCATCCATAAAACATTGACTTATCCACATGATCTTTATCAAACTGCAAACGGGCATGTTATTTTTGGACGGCAGTGGCTTTTAATCCTGCATCGTGAAAATTAACATTAGCTTATGTGAGAAAGGCCTTTAGTTGCTTAGACAGCACCTTGGGCCCCTTTGTGACCTTGAGGACTCATCATAGTGTTTAAGGTTGAAGGTCGACTTACGTCCATCAAGTTCCACCCATGACCTAACGTAACATTGTGTGTATATTATATATCAATATTATACACCTAAGGGCTCAGTCACACATCAGTTTTTTACCTACAAGTCCTATCAGGGTTTTTTTTTTCATAGGTAGCACTTGTACCTATGACAGTCTATGGGGCTGTTCACGTGTCCAATTCCTTCCTCGGACCGAGGGGTCCGCTTAAAATCACGGAGATAAATCCGATATTGATCCGAGTGTCAGATCTAAATCGTCAATGCAAGTTTACAGGTCAGTGAAAAAAAATTGGATAATATCTGAGTGCTGTCCGTTTTTCACTTTTGAAAGGTCGAGAAAGTTGTTTTTTTTTTTCATCAGAAAAACTGATTAAACTGATCTCACAAAAACTGAAGTCTGAATGAGCCTTTAGTCTCTGAGCATTGGTCCACTGCTCTTGGGGATGGCAATAGTCCTGAATCTCCTATATTCGTACACAACCTAATTGTGGTTTGGTGGAGTCCGAACTCTTCAGTGATGGTTTTGTACCTTTTTCCAGCCTGATAAGCATCAACCGCTCTTCTTCGTTTGCGCCGTGATGAACGTCCACAAACGTGCCGTGAAGATCAGACCTTGATAGATCCCTGTTCTTTAAAACAGGTCGCCCACTCTCAAAGGATTGTCTTCCCATTGATCGGAAATACACAGCAAAAACACAATAACCAGAGACGATTGTCATTGCGTACTTTGGTGCAGACTCCTGCAGAAAAAAATGCCGCATTTCCGCTGTGTGTGAACACGGCCTATAGGGTCACGAGCTTTTGCTTCTTACAGATGTAATATTGGACTTGTGTGAAAATCTGATGTAGTTTTAGGTCAGATTTTTGCAGAAATCTGGAAAATATTAAATTGATTGGTGTACTTGAGACTGTGAGATCAGCCATAGCACATAAGCACCTGCCTGACATTGTGCAGATCCCCTCTTGAGCCCCCAAAAACAGCTCTGACGAGAGAGAGGCGCATAACTTCCAGTGGAACTGAATTGTTGAATTTTACAAAAATCCACATTTGCTAAAATGCAGATTTAGTTGTTTTTTTGTTTTGTAATTCGGTGCCTCAGGGATTCAGCAAACTGATGGCCGTCATATAATGTGCCGTCAAAATAAATAATTTTCACTGCTCACCTCTGCGACCCCTTCCGCTGCGCACTGCCATCAATCTGCTCCTCACCGCAGCTTCTACTCCTCCACTGCTCCTGTTGGGATTGTCAGTCCTCTCACACTTTGGGATTGTCAGTCCTCTCACACTTTGCTACACTGTGGGACTGGGGTGGTGCTCACAGTACAGGGCGGGTACCCGTCGTGACCCCGGGAGCGGCGCCCGAGAGTCGCCGTGACCCTGGGAGCGCCACTCGAGACTTGCTTCGACCCCGGGTGCACCGCCCTAGACTTGCTTCGACCCCGGGTGCACCGCCCGAGACTCGCCGCGACCTGGCTGCGCCGGCCGAGACTCGCCACGACCCCAGGAGCGCCGCTCGAGACTCGCCGCAACCCCGGGAGCGCCGCTTGAGACTCGCCGCGACCGCCGCCCGAGACGTGACCCCGGAAGCGCCGCTTGAGACTCGCCGCGTCCCCGGTAGCAGAGCACAAAACTCATCATATACCAGGAGTAGAGATGAGTGGTCCCGTTGAAGTTCGGTTCGGCGGGTGCAGCCGGACTTTAGATAAAGTTCGGTTTAGGACCAGGACTTGATCTGAACCCCAATGAAAGTCACTAATTGGGCAGTTAAGGTCTCCGCCCACATACCGCCATCACTTCTGCAGGAGGGAGGGCAGGATTTTTCATTTTTTTTTTTTGGTGCACACTACATCCGATCATGCTGTTGTTAACCCTAAACACTGCAAGAGCCTCGCGCTGAGCACTGAGCGTACCCGAGCACTGAGCGTACCCGAGCACAGGGATGCTCACAAGTAGTTTGCATACGTAAAGCATCTGAACTCTGATTTTTTTTTGTTTGTAAAGTCCATGTTCAGTACGAACTCCGAACTTCACTGTTCACTCATCTCTAACCAGGAGCACTGCACGAGACCCGCCATATACCGAGAGCACTGCACGAGACCCACCATATACCGAGAGCACTGCACGAGACCCGCCATATACCGAGAGCACTGCACGAGACCCGCCATATACCGAGAGCACTGCACGAGACCCGCCATATACCGAGAGCACTGCACGCGTCCCGCCATATACCGATAGCCCCTCTCGAGACCCGCCATATACCGGGAGCGCTGCACCAAATCCGTCATATACAGGAGCACTGGATGAGACCTGCAGTCTTATATATCCCGCCTTGTGACAGGTGATATTGCCATGAGCTGCTCCATGTTATTCACGTGACATGTCAGTGATTTAATGTTATGGCTCATTGATGTCCATAGTCTGGGACCACCCATGATGATGAGGATGAAGGACGTATGCAGTCATTGCTGACTTCCCTCACCAGCGCTCAGCAGATTTATGGCTCCTACAAAGTGAAAGTGTTTACTGCTCTTTTAAAGTGAATCTGTCCTCCTGTGCCGTCTATACGGACCGGACACAGATCTCCCTCCAGAGCTGATTATAAATAACAGGAGACCTTACCAATTTGAGACATGTCATGACTGACAGTCTGCTCTCCTGAGCTACAGTTGAAACTAGAAGTTTCCATCCACTCTTTATAAAGACACATCTGCAGGTTTTTCCCTCTGCTCTCTATACAGACACATCTGCAGGTTTTTCCCTCCGCTCTCTCTGAAGACCCATCTGCAGGTTTTTCCCTCCGCTCTCTATACATACACATCTGCAGGTTTTTCCTTCCGCTCTCTATACAGACACATCTCCAGGTTTTCCTTCTCTCTATACAGCCACATCTGCAGGTTTTTCCCTCTGCTCTCTATACAGACATATTTGCAGGTTTTTCCCTCCGCTCTCTATACAGACACATCTGCAGGTTTTCCTTCTCTCTATACAGCCACATCTGCAGGTTTTTCCTCCGCTCTCTATACAGACACATCTGCAGTTTTTCCCTCCGCTCTATACAGACACATCTGCTCTTCTGAGCTACTGTTGAAACCAGAAGTTTCCCGCTGCTCTCTATAAAGACTCATCTGAAGGTTTTTCCTCCGCTTTCTATACAGACACATCTGCAGGTTTTTCCCTTCTCTATAAAGACCCATCTGCAGGTTTTTCCCTCCGCTCTCTATACAGACACATCTGCAGGTTTTTCCCTCCGCTCTCTATACAGACACATCTGCAGTTTTTCCCTCCGCTCTATACAGACACATCTGCTCTTCTGAGCTACTGTTGAAACCAGAAGTTTCCCGCTGCTCTCTATACAGACACATCTGCAGGTTTTTCCTCCGCTCTCTATACAGACACATCTGCAGTTTTTCCCTCCGCTCTATACAGACACATCTGCTCTTCTGAGCTACTGTTGAAACCAGAAGTTTCCCGCTGCTCTCTATAAAGACACATCTGAAGGTTTTTCCTCCGCTTTCTATACAGACACATCTGCAGGTTTTTCCCTTCTCTATAAAAACCCATCTGCAGGTTTTTCCCTCCGCTCTCTATACAGACACATCTGCAGGTTTTTCCCTCCGCTCTCTATACAGACACATCTGCAGTTTTTCCCTCCGCTCTATACAGACACATCTGCTCTTCTGAGCTACTGTTGAAACCAGAAGTTTCCCGCTGCTCTCTATAAAGACACATCTGAAGGTTTCTCCTCCGCTTTCTATACAGACACATCTGCAGGTTTTTCCCTTCTCTATAAAGACCCATCTGCAGGTTTTTCCCTCCGCTCTCTATACAGACACATCTGCAGGTTTTTCCCTCCGCTCTCTATACAGACACATCTGCAGTTTTTCCCTCCGCTCTATACAGACACATCTGCTCTTCTGAGCTACTGTTGAAACCAGAAGTTTCCCGCTGCTCTCTATAAAGACACATCTGCAGGTTTTTCCTCCGCTCTCTATACAGACACATCTGCAGTTTTTCCCTCCGCTCTATACAGACACATCTGCTCTTCTGAGCTACTGTTGAAACCAGAAGTTTCCCGCTGCTCTCTATAAAGACACATCTGCAGGTTTTTCCTCCGCTCTCTATACAGACACATCTGCAGTTTTTCCCTCCGCTCTATACAGACACATCTGCTCTTCTGAGCTACTGTTGAAACCAGAAGTTTCCCGCTGCTCTCTATAAAGACACATCTGCAGGTTTTTCCTCCGCTCTCTATACAGACACATCTGCAGTTTTTCCCTCCGCTCTATACAGACACATCTGCTCTTCTGAGCTACTGTTGAAACCAGACGTTTCCCGCTGCTCTCTATAAAGACACATCTGTAGGTTTTTCCTCCGCTCTCTATACAGACACATCTGCAGGTTTTTCCCTTCTCTATAAAGACCCATCTGCAGGTTTTTCCCTCCGCACTCTATACAGACACATCTGCAGGTTTTTCCCTCCGCTCTCTATACAGACACATCTGCAGTTTTTCCCTCCGCTCTATACAGACACATCTGCTCTTCTGAGCTACTGTTGAAACCAGAAGTTTCCCGCTGCTCTCTATAAAGACACATCTGCAGGTTTTTCCTCCGCTCTCTATACAGACACATCTGCAAGTTTTTCCCCCTCGCTCTCTATAGAGACACATCTGCAGGTTTTTCCCTCTGTTCTCTATAAAGACACATCTGCAGGTTTTTCCCTCCTCTCTATACAGACACATCTGCAGGTTTTTCCCCTCGCTCTCTATACAGACACATCTGCAGGTTTTTCCCTCTGCTCTCTATACAGACACATCTGCAGGTTTTTCCCTCTGCTCTCTATACAGACACATCTGCAGCTTTTTCCCTCCGCTCTCTAAAGACACATTTGCAGGTTTTTCCCTCTACTCTCTATACAGGCATCACAGCGACGTCACACCGCAGGCGGCCAATAGAAGTGGAGGGGTGGAGATGAGCGGGACGTAAACATCCCGCCCACCTCCATACTTGCGCATTGCCGGTGGAGGCAGTTAAGGAGAAGTTCCTCGCTCCTGCGGCTTCATACACAGTGATGTGTGCTGCCGCAGGAACGGGGAACAACATCGTACCTGTCGCTGCACCGGCATTATGGAAATGACCGACACTACACAGATCACCGATTTTCGACGCTTTTGCGATCGTTTATCGGTGCTTCTAGGCTTTACAGGTTGCGACGTAGTTACCGGCGCCGGATGTGCGTCACTTTCGATTTGACCCCGACGAGATCGCAGTGTAGCGATGTCGCAACGTGCAAAGTACCCCTTAGTGTATGGGAACTTTTGACTTTGCAGACAGTAATAAAAATGCCTTAAAACATTCTCTCTCTCATTATTCTGGCATTTGGCAAATAGAAATAATTTTGGTTCCTTATGCATGCACTTTTGCACTGTAGATCAAGAGAGCAGACTGTCGGTCATTACATGTCTCACACTGATAAAGCCGCCTTTCATTTAAGTAAGCCTTGGATGCAGATTCTTGGGGAGATCTATGTCCGAACCATAAATCTTAACAGCTCATTTACATATTTAAAAATGTATTCATCTTTCTATGACCTGCATGTCCATATACACGGCAGAGGAGAGCGCACGGTGCCCTTAAAGGAGCCCTCACTGACGGGTTCAGTACTGCCTTATTCTTTACTTTTCTACATAGAGGTTGTAGTAGAAGAAAAAATGTTGCATTTTTTATTTTATTTTTATTTTTATTTTTTTTTTGCCAAAATTGCATTCATTTAAATAGATTGTCCAGGAGACATGATAAAAAAAATTGGCCCTTAGAAGATCTCAAAATTCAGGTAATGACAAGCCTCGGATAACACCTGACCAATTACACCGTGTCATTATTTACCAAAAAGTAGCCCAAAATGCAGCAGCAGTGTGTGAACAATGACTTAGAACCAGTTTTAGAAGTAATGTGGTGAACGCGCTGAAAAAACTGATGGCCCCTGCTATCTTTTCAATGTGAACAGGTGCAAACCGAATATGAAACAGTAACAAAAAGGAGACAGGCTCTCGCATCCTTCTGGGGGAATTTGGGCAAAGCTTCAGTTTTTGGATCCAGGGCCTCATGCTTGAGAGAAGTAATGCTAAGGCCATCGCTAAATAACTTAGAATCTATCATTCCACAGTGAGAAAGACTTTGACAATCTTCCACAAAGTGGGTTTCCTGGCAAATTCACCCCATGGTTAGAAAGTGCAATGCTCAGAGAAAATAGCAAAAAAAAATAAAGAGCTAAAGCTCAGACCCTAAAGGCCTCAGCATCTCACTATTCTCAGTATTCACTTTACCCAGGTCCTGTGGTTGCAAAACAAGGCCCAATCATCACCCCTCCACCACAGTCCTGCCATGTTTCTAGAAATTAGAGACTTTTTTTTTCCTGGTAACCCTTCCAAACAAACCATACTGCCATGAACTTGTAACTTTCAGCATGCTGAAATGCTGAGGCCTTTAGGGTCTGAGCATTAGCTCTTTATTTTGCATTGCACTTTCTAACCACGGGGTGAATTTGCCAGGAAACCCACTTTGTGGAAGATTGTCAATATCTTTCTCACTGTGGAATGATAGATTCTGAATTATTTGGCAATGGTCTTTATAAGCCCCTTCTCAGGCTGAAAGACCACAAATATTGCTTCTCTTAGGTCTTCTGCAATTTGCTGGTCTGGAGCATTCAAGCATGAGTCCCAGAACTTTCGATGCTCTCTGGGTTCCAAAGGTAGAAATGTTAAATGACCCCTGTCTGGAACTTCTAGTGTTAACACAATATTCAAGCACAACCAGTGCTTGAATGCTCCAGACCAGCAAATTGCCAAAACTTCTGCTTTTATAGAGGTTGTGACTTTTGCTGATGAGCAATTAATCAGGGGCATTTGCTAATTACCTTCTTGCTTGGAAGCAGTAGGGGTGCACTTACTTTTCCACACACTGCTTCTGCAATTTGGCCTAGTTTTTGGCACACTATTGTTCATCTGTGGCTGTATTAATCTAATGTTAAGACTTTCTAAGACCCTGATGCGTTTTGAATTATAGAGTTACATGGGTTTAAATAGCAGGATATTAAAAAAAAAAAAAAAAAAGCGTACTTTAGTTTTTTTTTATCTCTCTCTCTCTCATATATATATATATATATATATATATATATATATATATATATAATATCTAATATTTAAGAGTGCCATTGTTTTGACTCCTTTTGCTAGCTGAGACGTGGAATCAGTAGTAACAAAGTCCAGACACACAGGATATTGCGGTTACAGCCGGTGTTTGCATTGTGTTTTTCGTTCTGTTTATTATTATGTTGTTTTTCTCGTATTAAACCTCATCTCAATGTGAGAAATCTCTCCTGGTGTCATTTGTATATAGAGTGGGGCGCGTCGTGTCTTTCCTTTTGCTACCAGTAAACAGCAGCAGATGGGATGGAGACCGAAGATCAGGGAGGCCGCAAGGTGTCCGTCTATGCCGCTGGTCACTGCACCAATGAAAATGGCTTAAAGGGAATATACTATGTACAATGGGTGTGGAAAGTATTCAGACCCCTTTTAAATTTTTCACGCTTTGTTTCATTACAGCCATTTGGTAAATTCAAAAAAGTTCACTTTTTCCTCATTAATGTGCACTCTATGCCCATCCCCCATCTTGTCAGTAAAAAAAACCCAAATGTGTAGAAATTTTTGCAAATTTATTAAACAAGAGAAACTGAAATATCACATGGTCATAAGTATTCAGCCCCTTTGCTCAGACACTCGTATGTAAGTCACGTGCTGTCCATTTCCTTGTGATCCTCCTTGAGATGGTTCTGCTCCTTCATTGGACTCCAGCTGTGTGTAATTCAACTGATAGGACTTGATTTGGAAAAGCGCACACCTGTCTATATAAGACCCCACAGCTCAGATTGCAGGTCAGACCAAATGAGAATCATGAGGTCAAAGGAACTGCCCAAGGAGCTCAGAGACAGAATTGTGGCAAGGCACAGATCTGGCCAAGGTTACAAAAGAATTTCTGCAGTACTCAAGGTTCCTAAGAGCACGGTGGCCTCCATAATCCTTAAATGGAAGACGTTTGGGACCAGCAGAACTCTTCCTAGACCTGGCCATCCAGCCAAACTGAGCAATCGTGGGAAAAAAGAATTGGTGAAAGATCCCTGTGGCTGAGCTCCAGAGAATGCAATAGAGAGATGGGAGAAAGTTCCACAAAGTCACCTATCACTGCAGCCTCCACCAGTCGGGCCTTTATGGCAGAGTGACCGATGGAAGCCTCTCCTCAGTGCAAGATATATGAAAGCCGCATAGAGTTTGCAAAAAAACAAAACAAAACATGAAGGACTCCCAGACTATGAGAAATAAAATTCTCTAGCCTGATGAGATGAGGATAGAACTGGTGATAATTGTAAGCAGTACAGTTAGGTCCAGAAATATTTGGGCAGTGACACAAGTTTTGTTATTTTAGCTGTTTACAAAAACATGTTCAGAAATACAATTCTATATATAATATGGGCTGAAAGTGCACACTCCCAGCTGCAATATGAGAGTTTTCACATCCAAATCGGAGAAAGGGTTTAGGAATCATAGCTCTGTAATGCATAGCCTCCTCTTTTTCAAGGGACCAAAAGTAATTGGACAAGGGACTCTAAGGGCTGCAATTAACTCTGAAGGCGTCTCCCTCGTTAACCTGTAATCAATGAAGTAGTTAACAGGTCTGGGGTTGATTACAGGTGTGTGGTTTTGCATTTGGAAGTTGTCGCTGTGACCAGACAACATGCGGTCTAAGGAACTCTCAATTGAGGTGAAGCAGAACATCCTGAGGCTGAAAAAAAAGAAAAAATCCATCAGAGAGATAGCAGACATGCTTGGAGTAGCAAAATCAACAGTCGGGTACACTCTGAGAAAAAAGGAATTGACTGGTGAGCTTGGGAACTCAAAAAGGCCTGGGCGTCCACGGATGACAACAGTGGTGGATGATCGCCGCATACTTTCTTTGGTGAAGAAGAACCCGTTCACAACATCAACTGAAGTCCAGAACACTCTCAGTGAAGTAGGTGTATCTGTCTCTAAGTCAACAGTAAAGAGAAGACTCCATGAAAGTAAATACAAAGGGTTCACATCTAGATGCAAACCATTCATCAATTCCAAAAATAGACAGGCCAGAGTTACATTTGCTGAAAAACACCTCATGAAGCCAGCTCAGTTCTGGAAAAGTATTCTATGGACAGATGAGACAAAGATCAACCTGTACCAGAATGATGGGAAGAAAAAAGTTTGGAGAAGAAAGGGAACGGCACATGATCCAAGGCACACCACATCCTCTGTAAAACATGGTGGAGGCAACGTGATGGCATGGGCATGCATGGCTTTCAATGGCACTGGGTCACTTGTGTTTATTGATGACATAACAGCAGACAAGAGTAGCCGGATGAATTCTGAAGTGTACCGGGATATACTTTCAGCCCAGATTCAGCCAAATGCCGCAAAGATGATCGGACGGCGCTTCATAGTACAGATGGACAATGACCCCCAAGCATACAGCCAAAGCTACCCAGGAGTTCATGAGTGCAAAAAAGTGGAACATTCTGCAATGGCCAAGTCAATCACCAGATCTTAACCCAATTGAGCATGCATTTCACTTGCTCAAATCCAGACTTAAGACGGAAAGACCCACAAACAAGCAAGAC
Source organism: Anomaloglossus baeobatrachus (assembly GCF_048569485.1). NCBI lineage: Eukaryota > Metazoa > Chordata > Amphibia > Anura > Aromobatidae > Anomaloglossus > Anomaloglossus baeobatrachus. The sequence continues at coordinate 197,923,198 of NC_134362.1, read as the reverse complement.
CTGAAGGCTGCGGCTGTAAAGCCCTGGCAAAGCATTAAGAAGGAGGAAACCCAGCGTTTGGTGATGTCCATGGGTTCCAGACTTAAGGCAGTGATTGCCTCCAAAGGATTCGCAACAAAATATTGAAAATAAAAATATTTCTTCGGCGCTCCATTGGGAGACCCAGACGATTGGGGTGTATAGTACTGCCTCCGGAGGCCACACAAAGCATTACACTAAAAAGTGTAAGGCCCCTCCCCTTCTGGCTATACACCCCCCGTGGGATCACGGGCTGATCAGTTTTCTGCTTTGTGCGAAGGAGGTCAGACATCCACGCATAGCTCCACTGTTTAGTCAGCAGCAGCTGCTGACTATGTCGGATGGAAGAAAAGAGGGCCCATACTAGGGCCCCCAGCATGCTCCCTTCTCACCCCACTTTACGTCGGCGGTGTTTGTTAAGGTTGAGGTACCCATTGCGGGTACGGAGGCTGGAGCCCACATGCTGTTTTCCTTCCCCATCCCCCTGAGGGGCTCTGAGGAAGTGGGATCTTACCGGCCCCCAAGCCCTGAGGCCGGGCTCCATCCACAGACCCATGGAACCTGCTGGATACGGAGCTGGGTACCGTTCAGGGACAAGGCCCTGCGACATTCAGGTACTCTGTGTCCCAAACAGGCCGCGCACATTCCAGACTTGCTGGGTGTGCTAGTGCGCCAGGGACAGTAGCGCTGCGCGCTGGGGTTACAGTCACTGCAGTTTTTCTGGGTGACGTTATGTGTTGGGGACTGCCGCGCCGGCCGCCCCTGGAGCGGCGGCGCGGCTGCGACTTGTAGTGCGCCGGGGACTTAGCGCCGACCGTGCTTTTACGACGGCGTCGCTTATAAATTTAGCCCCCGGCTTCTGCGGCCTAGCTCCGCTTCGTTCCCGCCCCCACCCTGTCAATCAGGGCAAGGGAGAGACGCTGTACGATTAATCAGCGCCGAGGGCTGGAGTCTTATTTACATGCTCCAGCCCTCTCACTGAGCACAGTGGGACGCAGGTTTCCCGCTCTTTGTCTGCACACGCCCAGGGCCCGCCCCTCTCCATAGGACGCCGGCAGCCATTCCTACATGCAGTCTGGCTGGAGAACGGACACAGGCTCTGGGAGACCCAGACAAGGGATTTCTGGCGACCACACACCCGCGTTAAGCGGGCGGTAAGCAGCACTTTAGTGCTGGCCCCACTAGTGCCACAGTTATTTGGTGTACCTTTTTTTCTCTATACCATATATATATGTATATATATATTGCACTGTAAGGTCGCTTCTTGGCTGTATACCCTATCTTGCTCTGAGGAGACGACAACATGTCATCCGCAAAACGCAAGGGTGCCAAGACACAGGCTGTAAGCGCTGCTTGTGCCGCTTGTGGGGCTGATCTACCGGCAGGTTACAATGACCCCCATTGTGTGCAATGTTCGGTCCCTGTGCCACTTCGTCAGCCGGAGTCTATGGTGGTAGTGGCCCAGGCAGAGTCACCAGTGAACCCTGTCCCGGTGACGGGGACAGAGTTTGCAGTTTTTGCTGACAAGATGTCTGTCACTATGACAAAGATCCTAGAGACCTTGCAGGCCAGGCCAGTTACTCAGACCATGGACACTGCTGCGGCAACGTTCCCCGGTCCCCCTCAGTTGGAGTTAATCTGTGCTTCAAGGGGGTCCCAGGCATCTCAGCCTGACGGCTCTGATTCAGATGACAGTCCCAGGCAGCCTAAGCGAGCTCGCTGGGAGAGACCCTCCACGTCATCACGCGGATCAGGGTCTCAGCGAGAAGAGTCTCTACATGATGAGACAGAGGAGGGTGATCAGGAGTCTAATCCTGAAACCGCTCTCAATCTGGATACTCCTGATGGTGACGCCATGGTAAATGACCTTATAGCGGCCATCAATAGTCTATTGGAAATTTCTCCCCCTGCCCCTTCTGCAGAGGAGGCAGCTGCACAGCAGGAGAAGTTCCATTTCAGGTATCCCAAGCGTAAATTGAGTACTTTTCTGGACCACGCTGACTTCAGAGAATCAGTCCAGAAACACCATGCTTACCCAGACAAGCGTTTCTCCAAACGTCTTAAGGATACACGTTATCCCTTTCCACCTGACGTGGTCAAACGCTGGACCCAGTGTCCAAAGGTGGACCCCCCAATCTCCAGGCTTGCGGCTAGATCCATAGTTGCAGTGGAGGATGGGGCTTCACTTAAAGATGCCAATGACAGACAGATGGACCTTTGGTTAAAGTCTGTCTATGAAGCTATCGGCGCGTCGTTTGCTCCAGCATTCGCGGCCGTGTGGGCACTCCAAGCTATTTCAGCTGGTCTGGCACAGGTGGACTCTATCATACGTCCAGCAGTGCCGCGAGTAGCGTCCCTAACCTCGCAAATGTCTGCGTTTGCGACTTACGCTATCAACGCTGTCCTGGACTCTACAAGCCGTACCTCAATGGCGTCTGCCAACTCTGTGGTTTTGCGCAGAGCCTTGTGGTTAAAGGAATGGAAAGCGGATTCTGCTTCCAAAAAATGTTTAACCAGCTTGCCACTATCTGTAGATAGACTGTTTGGTGAACAATTGGCTGAAATCATTAAACAATCCAAGGGTAAAGACTCCTCCTTACCCCAGCCCAGATCAAGCAAACCTCAACAGAGGAAGTGGCAGTCGAGGTTTCGGTCCTTTCGAGGCTCCGGCAAGACCCAATTCTCCTCGTCCAAAGGGACTCAGAAGGAGCAAAGGAGCTCAGATTCCTTTCGGGCTCACTCACGCCCCAAGAAAGCAACCGGAGGAACCGCTTCCAAGGCGGCTGCCTCATGACTTTCGGCCTCATCCCTCCGCATCCTCGGTCGGTGGCAGGCTCTCCCGCTTTTGCGACATTTGGCTGCCACAGGTCAAAGACCGGTGGGTAACAGACATTTTGTCTCACGGGTACAGGATAGAGTTCAGTTCTCGTCCTCCGCCTCGGTTCTTCAGAACCTCCCCACATCCCGACCGAGCAGATGCCCTTCTGCAGGCGGTGTGCTCACTAAAAGCAGAAGGAGTGGTGATCCCTGTTCCTCTGCAGGAACAAGGGCAAGGTTTTTACTCCAATCTCTTTGTGGTTCCAAAGGACGGCTCGTTTCGTCCTGTTCTGGACCTAAAGCTGCTCAACAAGCATGTGAACGCCAGACGGTTCCGGATGGAATCCCTCCGCTCAGTCATTGCCTCAATGTCTCAAGGAGATTTCCTTGCATCAATAGACATCAAAGATGCTTATCTCCACGTGCCGATTGCTACAGAGCACCAACGTTTTCTACGTTTCGTGATAGGAGACGACCATCTCCAGTTCGTAGCTCTGCCATTTGGTCTGGCGACAGCCCCACGGGTTTTCACCAAGGTCATGGCGGCAGTGGTAGCAGTCTTGCATTCTCAGGGACATTCGGTGATCCCTTACTTAGACGATCTACTTGTCAAAGCACCCTCTCAAGAGGCATGCCAACACAGCCTGAATGTTGCGCTGGAGACTCTCCAGACTTTCGGGTGGATCATCAACTTTTCAAAGTCAAATCTGTCACCGACTCAATCACTAACGTATCTTGGCATGGAGTTTCATACTCTCTCAGCGATAGTGAAGCTTCCGCTGGACAAGCAGCGGTCACTACAGACAGGGGTGCAGTCTCTCCTTCAGGGTCAGTCGCACCCCTTAAGGCGCCTCATGCACTTCCTAGGGAAGATGGTGGCAGCAATGGAGGCAGTCCCGTTCGCGCAGTTTCATCTGCGCCCTCTTCAATGGGACATTCTCCGCCAATGGGACGGGAAGACAACTTCCCTAGACAGGAAAGTCTCCCTTTCTCAGACGGCCAAGGACTCTCTGCAATGGTGGCTTCTTCCCACCTCATTATCACAGGGAAGATCCTTCCTACCCCCATCCTGGGCAGTGGTCACGACAGACGCGAGTCTGTCAGGGTGGGGAGCAGTTTTTCTCCACCACAGGGCTCAAGGGACGTGGACTCAGCAGGAGTCCACCCTTCAGATCAATGTTCTGGAAATCAGGGCAGTGTATCTTGCCCTACTAGCCTTCCAGCAGTGGCTGGAAGGAAAGCAGATCCGAATTCAGTCGGACAACTCCACAGCGGTGGCATACATCAACCACCAAGGAGGGACACGCAGTCGGCAAGCCTTCCAGGAAGTCCGGCGGATTCTGATGTGGGTGGAGGAAAGAGCATCCACCATATCAGCAGTTCACATCCCGGGCGTAGAAAACTGGGAAGCAGACTTCCTCAGTCGCCAGGGCATGGACGCAGGGGAATGGTCCCTTCACCCGGACGTGTTTCAGGAAATCTGCCGCCGCTGGGGGGTGCCGGACGTCGACCTAATGGCGTCTCGGCACAACAACAAGGTCCCGACCTTCATAGCGCGGTCTCGCGATCAAAGAGCTCTGGCGGCAGACGCCTTAGTGCAAGATTGGTCGCAGTTCCGGCTCCCTTATGTGTTTCCACCTCTGGCACTCTTGCCCAGAGTGTTACGCAAGATCAGATCCGATTGCGGCCGCGTCATACTCGTCGCCCCAGACTGGCCGAGGAGGTCGTGGTACCCGGATCTGTGGCATCTCACGGTCGGCCAACCGTGGGCACTACCAGACCGTCCAGACTTACTGTCCCAAGGGGCGTTTTTCCATCGGAATTCTGCGGCCCTGAACCTGACTGTGTGGCCATTGAGTCCTGGATCCTAGCGTCTTCAGGATTACCCCAAGGGGTCGTGGCCACCATGAGACAGGCTAGGAAGTCCACTTCTGCTAAGATCTACCACAGAACGTGGAAGATTTTCTTATCCTGGTGCTCTGCACAAGGAGTATCCCCCTGGCCATTCGCGTTACCTGTCGTTCTTTCCTTCCTGCAATCTGGGTTGGAAAAGGGCTTGTCGCTCGGCTCCCTTAAAGGGCAAGTCTCGGCACTATCCGTGTTTTTTCAGAAGCGTCTAGCACGACTTTCTCAGGTGCGCACGTTCCTGCAGGGGGTTTGTCATATCGTACCTCCGTACAGGCGGCCGTTAGATCCGTGGGATCTAAACAAGGTCCTTGTTGCTCTCCAGAAGCCGCCCTTCGAGCCTCTGAGGGACGTGTCACTTTCTCGACTCTCACAGAAAGTGGCCTTTCTGGTAGCGGTCACGTCTCTTCGGAGAGTGTCTGAACTAGCAGCGCTGTCATCCAAAGCTCCTTTCCTGGTGTTCCACCAGGACAAGGTAGTGCTGCGCCCCATTCAGGAGTTTCTCCCTAAGGTGGTATCCTCTTTTCATCTTAATCAGGATATCTCCTTGCCTTCCTTTTATCCGCATGCAGTTCATCGGTATGAAAAGGATTTACATTTGTTGGATCTAGTGAGAGCACTCAGAATCTACATTTCCCGCACGGCGCCCCTGCGCCGCTCGGATGCACTCTTTGTCCTTGTCGCTGGTAAGCGCAAAGGGTCGCAGGCTTCCAAAGCCACCCTGGCTCGATGGATCAAAGAACCAATTCTTGAAGCCTACCGTTCTGCTGGGCTTCCGGTTCCATCAGGGCTGAAGGCCCATTCTACCAGAGCCGTGGGTGCGTCCTGGGCATTACGACACCAGGCTACGGCTCAACAGGTGTGCCAGGCAGCTACCTGGTCGAGTCTGCACACTTTCACCAAACATTATCAGGTGCATACCTATGCTTCGGCGGACGCCAGCCTAGGTAGAAGAGTCCTGCAGGCGGCAGTTGCCTCCCCGTAGGGGAAGGCTGTCTTTGCAGCTCTAACATGAGGTATTTCTTTACCCACCCAGGGACAGCTTTTGGACGTCCCAATCGTCTGGGTCTCCCAATGGAGCGCCGAAGAAGAAGGGAATTTTGTTACTTACCGTAAATTCCTTTTCTTCTAGCTCCTATTGGGAGACCCAGCACCCGCCCTGTTGTCCTTCGGGATTTTTGGTTGTTTTCGGGTACACATGTTGTTCATGTTGAATGGTTTTCAGTTCTCCGATGTTACTTCGGAGTGAATTTGTTTAAACCAGTTATTGGCTTTCCTCCTTCTTGCTTTAGCACTAAAACTGATCAGCCCGTGATCCCACGGGGGGTGTATAGCCAGAAGGGGAGGGGCCTTACACTTTTTAGTGTAATGCTTTGTGTGGCCTCCGGAGGCAGTACTATACACCCCAATCGTCTGGGTCTCCCAATAGGAGCTAGAAGAAAAGGAATTTACGGTAAGTAACAAAATTCCCTTCTTTGTTTGGGTTTGGTTTATTTGTCCAATTACTTTTGACCTCCTAAAATGTGGAGTGTTTGTAAAGAAATGTGACAATTCCTACAATTTCTATCAGATATTTTTGTTCAAACCTTCAAATTAAACGTTACAATCTGCACTTGAATTCTGTTGTAGAGGTTTCATTTCAAATCCAATGTGGTGGCATGCAGAGCCCAACTCTCCAAAATTGTGTCACTGTCCAAAGATTTCTGGACCTAACTATGTGTGGATAAAACCAGGCACTGCTCATCACCTGCCCAGTACAGTCCCCACAGTGAAACATGGTGGTGGCAGCATCATGCTATGGGGAAGGGACAGGACAACTGGTGGCAATTGAAGGAAAGATGAATGCGGCCAAATACAGAGATATCCTGGAAGAAAACCTCTTCCAGATGCTCTGGACCTCAGACTTGGCCGAAGGTTCCCCTTCCAACAAGACAATGACCCTAAGCACACAGCTAAAATAACAAAGCAACGACTTCAGAACAACTCATTCTTGACCGGCCCAGCCAGAGCCCTGACCTAAACCCAATTGAGCATTTCGGGAGAGACCTGAAAAAGGCGTCCACCAACGTTCACCATCCAACATGACGGAACTGGAGAGGATCTACAAGGAAGAGTGGCAGAGGATCCCCAAATCCAAGATCCAAGAAGACTCATGGCTGTACTAGCTCAAAAGGGAGGGTGCATCTACTCAATACTGAGCAAAGGGGCTGAATACTTATGACCATGTGATATTTCAGTTTTTCGTGTTTAATAAATTTGCAAAAATTTCTACATTTGTTTTTTTCTGACAAGCCGGGGGATGGGGGCAGAGTGTATATTAATGAGAATTTACTAAATGGCTGCAATTATACAAAGAGTGAAAAATGTAAAAGGGTCTGAATACGTTACGTACCCACTGTACATCATCATCACAGTGTACCGTATTTTCTGGTGTATAAGACGACCCCCAACTTTTCCAGTTAAAGTATAGTTTGGGATATACCGTATATACTCGAGTATAAGCCGAGGCCCCCATTTTTTTCCACAAAAAGCTGAAAACCTTATTGACTCAAGTATAAGGCTGAAAAACGTGGCTTATACTCTAGTATATACGGTACTCTGCCTCTCGGATCTCGCACATGTGCGCCTGCGCCGCTTCACTGCAGTCCTCAGTAGCGAGATCTGAGAGGCAGAATCCCGGAGACAGGGAGGGCTTATAAATTAAATTATGCACCCTGTAAGACCACCCCAGACTTTCGAGATTTTCAGGGGTTTAAAAGTCGTCTTATTCGCCGGAAAATACAGTTTTTGTATTATGTCATTACATCTGAAATGAAAAATTATACTGCATAGAAAATAGTCTACAACATTCTATTTGTGTCCATGGTGGCAGAATCCAAACTATCCCTGTGTAGTCTGATTCTGCAGTCATATTGCCATCCTGCTGGCTGTAGAGTGCAGCTCCGGAGTATAATGCAGTATAAAACTCCGGATCAGTACAGGATAAGTAATGTATGTACACAGTGACTGCACCAGCAGAATAGTGAGCGCAGCTCTGGAGTATAATACAGGAGGTAACTCAGGATCAGTAATGTAATGTATGTACACAGTGACTGCACCAGCAGAATAGTGAGTGCAGCTCTGGAGTATAATACAGGAGGTAACTCAGGATCAGTAATGTATGTACACAGTGACTGCACCAGCAGAATAGTGAGTGCAGCTCTGGAGTATAATACAGGAGGTAACTCAGGATCAGTAATGTAATGTACAGTATGTACACAGTGACTGCACCAGCAGAATAGTGAGTGCAGCTCTGGAAAATAATATAGGAGGTAACTCAGGATCAGTAATGTAATGTATGTACACAGTGACTGCACCAGCAGAATAGTGAGTGCAGCTCTGGAGTATAATACAGGAGGTAACTCAGGATCAGTAATGTAATGTATGTACAGAGTGACTGCACCAGCAGAATAGTGAGTGCAGCTCTGGAGTATAATACAGGAGGTAACTCAGGATCAGTAATGTAATGTATGTACACAGTGACTGCACCAGCAGAATAGTGAGTGCAGGTCTGGAGTATAATACAGGAGGTAACTCAGGATCAGTAATGTAATGTATGTACACAGTGACTGCACCAGCAGAATAGTGAGTGCAGCTCTGGTGTATAATACAGGATGTAACTCAGGATCAGTAATGTATGTACACAGTGACTGCACCAGCAGAATAGTGAGTGCAGCTCTGGAGTATAATACAGGAGGTAACTCAGGATCAGTAATGTAATGTATGTACACAGTGACTGCACCAGCAGAATAGTGAGTGCAGGTCTGGAGTATAATACAGGAGGTAACTCAGGATCGGTAATGTAATGTATGTACACAGTGACTGCACCAGCAGAATAGTGAGTGCAGGTCTGGAGTATAATACAGGATGTAACTCAGGATCAGTAATGTACTGTATACACACAGTGACTGCACCAGCAGAATAGTGAGTGCAGCTCTGGTGTATAATACAGGATGTAACTCAGGATCAGTAATGTATGTACACAGTGACTGCACCAGCAGAATAGTGAGTGCAGCTCTGGAGTATAATACAGGAGGTAACTCAGGATCAGTAATGTAATGTATGTACACAGTGACTGCACCAGCAGAATAGTGAGTGCAGGTCTGGAGTATAATACAGGAGGTAACTCAGGATCGGTAATGTAATGTATGTACACAGTGACTGCACCAGCAGAATAGTGAGTGCAGGTCTGGAGTATAATACAGGATGTAACTCAGGATCAGTAATGTATGTACACAGTGACTGCACCAGCAGAATAGTGAGTGCAGCTCTGGAGTATAATACAGGAGGTAACTCAGTATCAGTAATGTAATGTATGTACACAGTGACTGCACCAGCAGAATAGTGAGTGCAGCTCTGGAGTATAATACAGGAGGTAACTCAGGATCAGTAATGTACTGTATACACACAGTGACTGCACCAGCAGAATAGTGAGTGCAGCTCTGGTGTATAATACAGGATGTAACTCAGGATCAGTAATGTATGTACACAGTGACTGCACCAGCAGAATAGTGAGTGCAGCTCTGGAGTATAATACAGGAGGTAACTCAGGATCAGTAATGTAATGTATGTACACAGTGACTGCACCAGCAGAATAGTGAGTGCAGGTCTGGAGTATAATACAGGAGGTAACTCAGGATCGGTAATGTAATGTATGTACACAGTGACTGCACCAGCAGAATAGTGAGTGCAGCTCTGGAGTATAATACAGGAGGTAACTCAGGATCGGTAATGTAATGTATGTACACAGTGACTTCACCAGCAGAATAGTGAGTGCAGCTCTGGAGTATAAGACAGGACATAGCTCAGGATCAGTAATGTAATGTATGTACACAGTGACTGCACCAGCAGAATAGTGAGTGCAGCTCTGAGTATAATAGATGAGGTAACTCAGGATCAGTAATGTATGTACACAGTGACTGCACCAGCAGAATAGTGAGTGCAGCTCTGGAGTATAATACAGGAGGTAACTCAGGATCAGTAATGTATGTACACAGTGACTGCACCAGCAGAATAGTGAGTGCAGCTCTGGAGTATAATACAGGAGGTAACTCAGGATCAGTAATGTATGTACACAGTGACTGCACCAGCAGAATAGTGAGTGTGTTGAGGATAAGAAGTAACCAGAAATACTTAATTCAGCCATTTCATAGACTCAGGTATATAGTTTAGTAGATGTAAACTAACACATACACTTATGTATGTCTTTGTTCTTTTTTTACTAACACGTATATATAGGTATATTGCATATTCAGTGTATTTTCCTTAACACAGTGCGTATGTATATAATACACACACACACACACACACACACACACACCACACACACACACACACACACACACACACACACACAATCTCTCAGTATATGTAATCTGAAGATGGCTGCTACATCCTGTCTACACCCGAGGGTGAACAAAGGAATTCCTAAAAGCCTGGACTGTCCAATCAAGAAGACTATGCTAATTTCTATACGTCATGAAGCCCTGACCTACGATACTTGATTGGACTAAAACTTTTGTTTACACCCCTTTACTTCGTGGTCTAAGGGCTTTGTTTGAGACAGCAAGTCTGGGCGGTCTGGGAGCGCCCACGGTTGACCCACCGTGAGATGCCACAGATCCGGGTACCACGACCGCCTCGGCCAATCTGGGGCGACGAGAATGGCGCGATGACAGTCTGACCTGATTTTTCACAACACTCTGGGGAGCATCGCCAGAGGAGGAAACACATAGGGAAGTCGAAACTGCGACCAATCCTGAATTAATGCGTCCGCCGCCAGAGCTCTGTGATCTTGAGACCGGGCCATGAATGCCGGGACTTTGTTGTTGTGCCGTGACGCCATGAGATCGACGTCCGGCGTTCCCCAGCGGCGACAGATCTCTCGAAACACGTCTGGGTGAAGAGACCATTCCCCCGCATCCATGCCCTATCGGCTGAGAAAATCTGCTTCCCAGTTTTCTACGCCCGGGATGTACACTGCGGAGATCGTGGAGGCTGTGGCTTCCACCCACAGCAGAATTCGTCGGACTTCCTGGAAGGCTTGACGACTGCGAGTGCCGCCTTGGTGGTTGATGTAAGCGACGGCCGTGGCGTTGTCCGACTGGATTCGGATCTGCCTGCCCTCCAGCCACCGATGAAAGGCCAATAGGGCTAGATACACTGCCCTTATCTCCAGAATATTGATCTGAAGGGATGACTCTATCGGAGTCCAGGTTCCCTGAGCCCTGTGGTGGAGAAAAACCGCCCCCCACCCTGACAGGCTCGCGTCCGTCGTGACCACAGCCCAGGTGGGGGGTAGGAAGGATTTCCCCTGCGACAGAGAGTTGGGAAGGAGCCACCACTGAAGAGACGTCTTGGTTGCAAGGGAAAGAGAGACGTTCCTGTCGAGTGAAGTCGACCTCCTGTCCCATTTTCGGAGAATTTCCCACTGGAGTGGCCGCAGATGGAATTGCGCGAACGGCACTGCCTCCATCGCTGCCACCATCTTCCCCAGGAAGTGCATGAGGCGCCTCAAGGGGTGTGACTGGCCCCGAAGAAGAGATTGCACCCCTGCCTGCAGAGAAAGCTGTTTGTCCCGCGGTAGCATGACTACCGCTGACTGAGTATGAAACTCCATCCCAAGGTACGTCAGTGATTGGGTCGGTTTCAACTGGGATTTTGGGAAGTTGATTATCCAACCGAACTGCTGGAGAGTCGCCAGAGCGACAGAAAGGCTGTTTTGACACGCCAACTGAGAGGGTGCCCTGACCAGGAGATCGTCTAAGTAGGGAATCACCGAGTGGCCCTGAGATTGTAGGACCGCCACAACAGACGCCATGACCTTGGTGAACACCCGTGGGGCTGTTGCCAGGCCGAAAGGCAATGCCACGAACTGAAGGTGTTCGTCCCTGATGGCGAAGTGCAAAAAGCGTTGATGTTCGGGTGCGATCGGCACATGGAGATAAGCATCCTTGATGTCGATCGATGCTAGGAAGTCTCCTTGTGACATTGAAGCGATGACAGAGCGGAGAGATTCCATCCGAAACCGTCTGGTGCTCACATGTCTGTTGAGTAGTTTGAGGTCCAGAACGGGACGGAACGAGCCGTCCTTTTTTGGCACCACAAACAAGTTGGAGTAAAAGCCGCGACCATGTTCCTGGGGGGGAACAGGGATCACGACTCCTTCTGTTTTCAGAGCGTTCACCGCCTGAAAAAGTGCATCGGCTCGCTCGGGGGGCGGAGATGTTCTGAAGAAACGAGTCGGAGGACGAGAGCTGAACTCTATCCTGTAACCGTGAGACAGGATGTCTCTCACCCATCGGTCTTGAACATGTGTCCACCAGGCGTCGCAAAAGCGGGAGAGCCTGCCACCGACCGAGGATGCGGTTCGGGGATGCCGAGAGTCATGAGGAGGCCGCCTTGGAAGCAGTGCCTCCTGCGGCCTTTTGGGGGCGTGACTTAGCCCGCCACGCATAGGAGTTCCTCTGGCCCTTCTCCGGCCTGCTGGACGAAGAGGATTGGGGCTTGGCGGAGGGAAGAAAGGACCGAAACCTCGATTGTATCTGTCGTTGCTGAGGTCTCTTTGGCTTAGACTGGGGCAAGGAGGAGTCCTTTCCTGTAGATTGCTTAATAATCTCATCCAATCGTTCGCCAAACAATCGGTCGCCAGTAAACGGCAAACCGGTTAAGAACCTCTTGGAAGCCGAGTCTGCCTTCCATTCGCGTAGCCACATGGCCCTGCGGACTGCCACAGAGTTAGCGGATGCCACCGCTGTACGGCTCGCAGAGTCTAAAACTGCGTTCATGGCATAGGAAGAAAAAACTGACGCCTGGGAAGTCAAAGACGTAACCTGCGGAGCAGAATTACGTGTAACCGCATTAATCTTAGCCAGACAAGCTGAGATACCGTATTTTTCGGACTATAAGACGCACCGGACTATAAGACGCACCCTGGTTTTAGAGGAGGAAAATGGGAAAAAAAAAACTTTAAGCAAAAAATGTGGTCATGACACACTGTTATGGGCGAGGATCTGCTGCTGAAACTGTTATGGGGGTAATGTCCCCAAATTCTCTACTAAGGTACCCCATCCTGGTAATGATCCTCCTGCCTTGTATATGATCCTGCTATAAACCCCCATCCAGCCTGTTCACATACCCCCCCCCCCATCCAGCCTGTTCACATACCCCCCCCCATCCAGCCTGTTCACATACCCCCCCCCCCCCCATCCAGCCTGTTCACATACCCCCCCCCCCCATCCAGCCTGTTCACATACCCCCCCCCCCATCCAGCCTGTTCACATACCCCCCCCCCATCCAGCCTGTTCACATACCCCCCCCCATCCAGCCTGTTCACATACCCCCCCCCCCATCCAGCCTGTTCACATACCCCCCCCCATCCAGCCTGTTCACATACCCCCCCCCATCCAGCCTGTTCACATACCCCCCCCCCATCCAGCCTGTTCACATACCCCCCCCCCCCCATCCAGCCTGTTCACATACCCCCCCCCATCCAGCCTGTTCACATACCCCCCCCCATCCAGCCTGTTCACATACCCCCCCCCATCCAGCCTGTTCACATACCCCCCCCCATCCAGCCTGTTCACATACCCCCCCCCCATCCAGCCTGTTCACATACCCCCCCCCCCTCCAGCCTGTTCACATACCCCCCCCCATCCAGCCTGTTCACATACCCCCCCCATCCAGCCTGTTCACATACCCCCCCCATCCAGCTGTTCACATACCCCCCCATCCAGCCTGTTCACATACCCCCCCCCATCCAGCCTGTTCACATACCCCCCCATCCAGCCTGTTCACATACCCCCCCCCATCCAGCCTGTTCACATACCCCCCCCCATCCAGCCTGTTCACATACCCCCCCCCATCCAGCCTGTTCACATACCCCCCCCATCCAGCCTGTTCACATACCCCCCCCATCCAGCCTGTTCACATACCCCCCCCATCCAGCCTGTTCACATACCCCCCCCATCCAGCCTGTTCACATACCCCCCCCATCCAGCCTGTTCACATACCCCCCCCCATCCAGCCTGTTCACATACCCCCCCCCATCCAGCCTGTTCACATACCCCCCCCCATCCAGCCTGTTCACATACCCCCCCCCCATCCAGCCTGTTCACATACCCCCCCCCATCCAGCCTGTTCACATACCCCCCCCCCATCCAGCCTGTTCACATACCCCCCCCCCATCCAGCCTGTTCACATACCCCCCCCCCCTCCAGCCTGTTCACATACCCCCCCCATCCAGCCTGTTCACATACCCCCCCCCATCCAGCCTGTTCACATACCCCCCCCATCCAGCCTGTTCACATACCCCCCCCATCCAGCCTGTTCACATACCCCCCCCCATCCAGCCTGTTCACATACCCCCCCATCCAGCCTGTTCACATACCCCCCCCCATCCAGCCTGTTCACATACCCCCCCCCATCCAGCCTGTTCACATACCCCCCCCCATCCAGCCTGTTCACATACCCCCCCCATCCAGCCTGTTCACATACCCCCCCCCATCCAGCCTGTTCACATACCCCCCCCATCCAGCCTGTTCACATACCCCCCCATCCAGCCTGTTCACATACCCCCCCCATCCAGCCTGTTCACATACCCCCCCCATCCAGCCTGTTCACATACCCCCCCCATCCAGCCTGTTCACATACCCCCCCCATCCAGCCTGTTCACATACCCCCCCCATCCAGCCTGTTCACATACCCCCCCCATCCAGCCTGTTCACATACCCCCCCCATCCAGCCTGTTCACATACCCCCCCCATCCAGCCTGTTCACATACCCCCCCCCCCATCCAGCCTGTTCACATACCCCCCCCATCCAGCCTGTTCACATACCCCCCCCATCCAGCCTGTTCACATACCCCCCCATCCAGCCTGTTCACATACCCCCCCATCCAGCCTGTTCACATACCCCCCCATCCAGCCTGTTCACATACCCCCCCCATCCAGCCTGTTCACATACCCCCCCATCCAGCCTGTTCACATACCCCCCCCATCCAGCCTGTTCACATACCCCCCCCATCCAGCCTGTTCACATACCCCCCCCATCCAGCCTGTTCACATACCCCCCCCATCCAGCCTGTTCACATACCCCCCCCATCCAGCCTGTTCACATACCCCCCCCATCCAGCCTGTTCACATACCCCCCCCATCCAGCCTGTTCACATACCCCCCCCATCCAGCCTGTTCACATCCCCCCCCCCATCCAGCCTGTTCACATCCCCCCCCCCATCCAGCCTGTTCACATCCCCCCCCCCATCCAGCCTGTTCACATACCCCCCCCCATCCAGCCTGTTCACATACCCCCCCCATCCAGCCTGTTCACATACCCCCCCCATCCAGCCTGTTCACATACCCCCCCCATCCAGCCTGTTCACATACCCCCCCCATCCAGCCTGTTCACATACCCCCCCATCCAGCCTGTTCACATACCCCCCCCCATCCAGCCTGTTCACATACCCCCCCCATCCAGCCTGTTCACATACCCCCCCCATCCAGCCTGTTCACATACCCCCCCCCATCCAGCCTGTTCACATACCCCCCCCCCCCCCATCCAGCCTGTTCACATACCCCCCCCCCCCATCCAGCCTGTTCACATACCCCCCCCCCCCCCCCCATCCAGCCTGTTCACATACCCCCCCCCCCCATCCAGCCTGTTCACATACCCCCCCCCCCATCCAGCCTGTTCACATACCCCCCCCCCCCCCATCCAGCCTGTTCACATACCCCCCCCCCCATCCAGCCTGTTCACATACCCCCCCCCCCATCCAGCCTGTTCACATACCCCCCCCCCATCCAGCCTGTTCACATACCCCCCCCATCCAGCCTGTTCACATACCCCCCCCCATCCAGCCTGTTCACATACCCCCCCCCATCCAGCCTGTTCACATACCCCCCCCATCCAGCCTGTTCACATACCCCCCCATCCAGCCTGTTCACATACCCCCCCCCCCCATCCAGCCTGTTCACATACCCCCCCCCCCCCATCCAGCCTGTTCACATACCCCCCCCCCCCATCCAGCCTGTTCACATACCCCCCCCCCATCCAGCCTGTTCACATACCCCCCCCCCCATCCAGCCTGTTCACATACCCCCCCCCATCCAGCCTGTTCACATACCCCCCCCATCCAGCCTGTTCACATACCCCCCCCATCCAGCCTGTTCACATACCCCCCCCCCCATCCAGCCTGTTCACATACCCCCCCCCCCCATCCAGCCTGTTCACATACCCCCCCCATCCAGCCTGTTCACATACCCCCCCCCCCCCATCCAGCCTGTTCACATACCCCCCCCCCCCATCCAGCCTGTTCACATACCCCCCCCCCATCCAGCCTGTTCACATACCCCCCCCATCCAGCCTGTTCACATACCCCCCCCATCCAGCCTGTTCACATACCCCCCCCCCCATCCAGCCTGTTCACATACCCCCCCCATCCAGCCTGTTCACATACCCCCCCCATCCAGCCTGTTCACATACCCCCCCCCATCCAGCCTGTTCACATACCCCCCCCCTCCAGCCTGTTCACATACCCCCCCCCCTCCAGCCTGTTCACATCCCCCCCCCCTCCAGCCTGTTCACATCCCCCCCCCCTCCAGCCTGTTCACATCCCCCCCCCCCCCCATCCAGCCTGTTCACATCCCCCCCCCATCCAGCCTGCTCATATACTCCCATCCTGCTGTATGCCCCCATCGTGCTCATATACCATCCTGGTATATGGCCTGTATCCTATAGCACAGAGAAAAAAATAAACGTTTATACTCACCTTTTCCTCACTCCCTGCAGCACCGATCACATCTTCCTCTGTGCGCCACTGACCTGTGTGTGTGGAGCCGTTCCCCTGCTGCATCGCGATGTCTTCCTGTCTGTGCCGATCAGCTGACCGGCACAGACAGGAAGACATCGCGTGCAGCAGGGGGACGGCTCCACACACGGGGACGGGTGAGTGCACTGATTCACTGCACCCCGCGCTGGTAATGACGCGCGGGGGGCAGTGAATACAGCCGCACATGATCACTCCAGGCTGTAATTGCCAGGGGTGATCATGCGGCGGCTCTTTGCTATGCGCGCGTCCCCGCTCGTCCTCCCGTCCACCTGTCAGCACCGGCTTCAGCGCTGAGAGATGGCCGGGAGGATGGGCGTGCATATGTAATGAGCGGGCCCACGTGGTCACGAGCAGGCGCTGCTGCTGCCTGCTCGTGTCCCCGATGACCCGCTCCACCACAGCACCCTCGTTCCCGGCCGCAGCCCTATAGTCAGACCATAAGACGCACCCCCAACTTTCCCCCAAAATTTGGGGGAAAAAAAGTGCGTCTTATGGTCCGAAAAATACGGTAGCTTGTAGTGCCCACACGGCTGCAAAGGCCGGGGCAAAAGACGCCCCCGTGGCTTCATAGATGGATTTCATCATGAGCTCTATTTGCCTGTCAGTGGCATCCTTTAGCGATGATCCATCTGCAACCGATACCACAGATCTAGCCGCCAATCTAGAGACTGGGGGATCCACCTTGGGACATTGAGCCCAACCCTTGACAACGTCAGAGGGGAAGGGGTAACGTGTGTCAGTAAGGCGCTTAGTAAAGCGCTTGTCCGGAACCGCTCTGGGCTTCTGGACAGCATCTCTGAAGTTAGAGTGATCGAAAAACGCACCCCGTGTACGTTTAGGGAACCGAAACTGGTGTTTCTCCTGCTGAGAAGCCGACTCCTCCACAGGTGGCGGCGGGGGAGAGATATCTAACACCTGGTTGATGGACGAGATAAGATCATTTACTATGGCGTCCCCGTCAGGTGTATCAAGATTGAGGGCAACGTCAGGTTCAGAGCCCTGAGCTGCGACGTCCGCCTCGTCCTCCAGAGAGTCCTCACGCTGTGAACCCGAGCAGCGTGAAGAAGTCGGGAAGATTCCCAGCGTGCCCGCTTAGCCGGTCTGGGACTGTGGTCCGGGCCGGAGTCCTCCACGTGAGACCTAGGGCCCCCCCTGGGAACGTGCTGCGGCGCGGGCAGAGAGGGGCCTGGGGGTGAAGATCCAACAGGGCCCGGGGCCTGTGTAAGGACCGGTCTGGACTGCAAAGCTTCAAGCAGCTTGGCAGACCATTTGTCCATAGACTGAGCCATGGATTGTGAGCGTGACTCAGAGAGTTTGTCAGCAAAAGCTGCAAACTCTGTCCCTGCCGCCTGGACCGGGTGAGCAGGGGGGTCTACCTGAGCCGAGGGGCCCACTAGTGACCGAGGCTCTGGTTGTGGAAGCAAAACAGGGGTTGAGCATTGCTCACAGTGAGGGTAGGTGGAACCCGCAGGTAGCATAGCCGCACAAGAGGTACAGGTCACAAAATAAACCTGTGCCTTGGCACCCTTGCTCCTTGTGGACGACATGCTGTTGTCTCCTAGGAGAGTGATCACTGAGGGTATATGGGGAGGGTATACAGCCCGACCGAACAGAAATATATAAATATATATGGTATCTATTCCGGCACCCTGAGGGGACCAGCACCGGGTGACCGGTGTGGCTTACCGACCGCTAAAAAGCGGAGTGTGTGTCCTCCAGATTCCCTGCCTAAGGCTATGTGCGCACTAGAAATGTGAAGTTTCTCAAGAAAATTTCTCGAGAAACTTCTGGGAGTGAAAGATTTCCGGACCTCCGGAAAAAATCCGCACCAAATCCGCATGCGGATTTGACGCGGATTAGCCGCGGAATTGCCGCGATTTTCCCGCGGGTGGTTCCCTGCGGATTTCTGCAGGCTGTAGTGCCGAAATCTGCAGGGTACCTGCGGAAATAATGGACATGTTTATTTTCTCAAGAAAGTTTCTCGAGAAATTCTTCTCGCGGAAATTTCTTGAGAAAAATCCGCACCAGTGCGCACAGCTATTTTTTTTTTTCCATAGAATTTGCTGGGAAATGTCTGCACAAAGATTGCAGACATTTCTCAAGAAATTTCTGCGGCAAATCCGCGGGTAAAAAGCTCTAGTGCGCACATAGCCTTAGGTCTCCCAGCGTTGCAAAGCTCTTTCCAGGAAAACTTCCACAGGCAGAATGCCAAAGAAATGGCTGCCGGAGCTCTCAGGGGAGGAGAGAAGCCGGGGGCGGCGTTAGAAAAAGTGCGGCAATCTGGAGTCCCCACAGTGATCAGTGAGGGGGGGAGGAACATACAGGATGCCCTGGCCCTCACAGCCGACGTCAGGCCGGCAGTCCCGCCCTTATCCCTGATAGACAGGCCCGGGGGCGGGAGTTTTGCAACTAGGCCGCAATTGAAGCCGGGGACTAAATTTAATACCGCGGCCGACAAACAGGCGCGGTCGGCGCGGAAGTCCGCCGGCCGTCACAAATAAGCAGCTGCTGCAGCGTCCGGGATGTAGGCGCTCCATGCACATCCCCCATGGGGGTACAGAGTACCTTAGTGATGCAGGGCCCGGTCCCTGAGGATAAACAAACTCCTGTCCGACAGCTTCCCCCAGGGGCTGCGGAGGGAGCACGGTCCCAGTGACTGGATGACTGCTGAGGATCCCACTTCTCCCAGAGCCGCTAAGGGATGGTGAAGGAGACGGCATGAGGCTCCTGCCTTTGTACCCACAATGGGTACCTCAACCTTAACAACACCGCCGACATAGTGGGGTGAGAAGGGAACATGCCGGGGGCCCCGTGGGGGCCCTCTTTTCTTCCATCCGATATAATTAAAATGAGAAGATGAGTGGATGTGTGCCTCCTTCCACACAAAGCATAAAACTGAGGAGCCCGTGATGCACGGGAGGGTGTATAGGCAGAGGGGAGGGGTTACACTTTTTAAAGTGTAATACTTTGTGTGGCCTCCGGAGGCAGAAGCTATACACCCAATTGTCTGAGTCTCCCAATGGAGCGACAAAGAAATAATACATTCCTGATCCTGAGTTACCTCCTGTATTATACTCCATACATTACTGATCCTGTATTACATTCCAGAGCTGCACTCACTATTCTGCTGATGCAGTCACTGTGTACATACATTACATTACTGATCCTGAGTTACCTCCTGTATTATACTCCAGAGCTGCACTCACGATTCGGCTGGTGCAGTCACTGTGTACATACATTACAGATCCTGTATTATACTCCAGAGCTGCACTCACTATTCTGCTGGTGCAGTCACTGTGTACATACATTACATTACTGATCCTGAGTTACCTCCTGTATTATAGTCCAGAGCTGTACTCACTATTCTGCTGGTGCAGTCACTGTGTACATACATTACATTACTGATCCTGAGTTACCTCCTGTATTACATTCCAGAGCTGCACTCACTATAAAACGATTCCCTCGGTATATATTTATTATCCTGACTCGCTTACGTGACTAGAGAGGTAGAAGAGACTTTTATTACAAGTAAACCAAAATGTACAAAATATTCAGAGACGAGTCCACAGATCCAGGAGCAGGACGACGATGCGCAGCTCCAGCATAGAAAACGTTTGTTACTGTCCGATCCGCCCGGTGCTGCCGCGTCCTGAGTCTGGTGACATTTACACTATGTACAGGGTGGAGCTGAGGGGTGCGCTCCTGAGCAGTCCTTATTTTTTGGGTTCATCCTTAGTCCGGTTTTCTTGATCCTTATTGCTTGGCCTCCGCTGGAGGAACCACTTCCATAAGCATCTGCACATACATAGTGATGGGCTCTGGAATGAGAGTGATACTGTGGGTTATATACAGAGTACAGCTTATATAGGGATCAGATGACCCACCCCGGGCGGACCCCAGGTATGTCCTATCAGAATGCAGACTGCCCTATATTCTGCCTCCATATGTTCCGGATTATGAAGGGTGCAGTCCCCTAATACATTGTGGGGGGTTGGTGACGTTTGCACAGTGTCTGTCACTTACTCGTTATCTTTTGAGCCCACTTGACCTTGTAGTGCACAAAGGGGAAGTAGAAGATGAGGCCGCCCAGAATGAAGATCACGCAGTACAGATAGGCCCACTCCGGCTCTCCGATGATGGGCGCCAGCACCAGATAAATCGACACCAAGACCATCAGGATGGGGATGACGATAGGGACCTGAGAAAGCAGAAGATTGTAAGGTGCATTGAACGAATGACGCCGCCCAATTATTTCTTCTTTGAAGATTGACGACTATTCTGACCGTGCTTCTCGTCACTTTCACAAAAATGTCAGCAAAACTTTACTAACGTGTGACCTATTTTACATTTTTGCTTGACTGGGCTCAGTTTTTTTGATACGGAGCACCAAATCCTCAGCATGGATGGAAATTTTTTTTTTTTTTCTGCCTGCAGCCACCACTAGGGGGAGCTTTTTTTTTTTTATGCATTGTGCTCCCCCGAGTGGTGGCTGTGGATGGACTCGAATTTATTATTTATCCCAAATCTATGCAAGGGATTTGGAATTTTTAAAACAATTAGTAAGAAATGAAAAATGGTCTAAAAAATACTCCTAGGCGTCTTTTATATTTGTTCTTAGTTACCCCACCGGCTTGCCTTAAAGTATGGCGCATCTTACTTGCGGAAAACATCTATAGATCGGTCGTGGGACTCCTTTTGGCGCTTTTGAAAACGATAACGAGTCGTTTTTATTGCAAATTTTTTTTTTTCCTCCTTTTTCGATGCATCGGAGGAGATAATAAATTGGGTTCCACTTACTTTAATCGGCCGCTTCATGTCTTTTTTTGTGAATCTCATCACCACCAGTCCAGCGATGGTTAATCCATAGAAGATCCATACGGCGAAGCTGAAGTAGTTAATGAGGGTGTTAATATCGGCCGGGATAATGTAAATCATTCCAATGACGCCCTGGAACAAGAAAAGGAACAGCTCACCACTGAGCCACCATGTAGTGCTAACCACTGAGCCCCAATACAGTGCTCCCCACTGAGTCATTGTGCTGTCCCTCTGTGGAATACCAATAGATAATGTAAGAGATCACACAAAGGTTCAAATCATCTTGAGAAAAGGACTAAAGAAATAGAATAAATATGATGTGAGGGGGCAGAACTTGATAGAAATCTGTGATACTCCGCCCCCTCTGCAGGTCCGCCTCCTGTCATGCTCCACTCCCTGTGTCTTGCTCCACCCCCTCTGTGTGGGGCCCCTCCCCGTGTCATGCTCCATCCCCACTGTGTGCGGCCCCTCCCCGTGTCATGCTCCATCCCCACTGTGTGCGGCCCCTCCCCGTGTCATGCTCCACCCCCACTGTGTGCGGCCCCTCCCCGTGTCATGCTCCACCCCCTCCCTGTGTCATGCTCCACCCCCTCTGTGTGGGGCCCCTCCCCATGTCATGCTCCACCCCCTGTGTGCAGCCCCTCCCCGTGTCATGCTCCACCCCCTCTGTGTGGGGCCCCTCCCCGTGTCATGCTCTACCCCCTCTGTGGGGCCCCTCCCCGTGTCATGCTCCACCCCCTCTGTGGGGCCCCTCCCTGTGTCATGCTGCACCCCCTCTGTATGCGGCCCCTCCCCGTGTCATGCTCCACCCCCTCTGTGTGGGGCCCCTCCCTGTGTCATGCTCCACCCCCTCTGTGTGGGGCCCCTCCCTGTGTCATGCTCCACCCCCTCTGTATGTGGCCCCTCCCCGTGTCATGCTCCATCCCCACTGTGTGCGGCCCCTCCCCGTGTCATGCTCCACCCCCTCCCCGTGTCATGCTCCACCCCCTCTGTGTGGGGCCCCTCCCCATGTCATGCTCCACCCCCTCTGTGCAGCCCCTCCCCGTGTCATGCTCCACCCCCTCTGTGTGGGGCCCCTCCCCGTGTCATGCTCCACCCCCTCTGTGTGGGGCCCCTCCCCGTGTCATGCTCCACCCCCTCTGTGTGGGGCCCCTCCCCGTGTCATGCTCCATCCCCACTGTGTGCGGCCCCTCCCCGTGTCATGCTCCACCCCCTCCCCGTGTCATGCTCCACCCCCCTCTGTGTGGGGCCCCTCCCCGTGTCATGCTCCACCCCCTCTGTGGGGCCTCTCCCCGTGTCATGCTCCACCCCCTCTGTATGCGGCCCCTCCCCGTGTCATGCTCCACCCCCTCTGTATGCGGCCCCTCCCCATGTCATGCTCCACCCCCTCTGTGTGGGGCCCCTCCCTGTGTCATGCTCCACCCCCTCTGTATGTGGCCCCTCCCCGTGTCATGCTCCACCCCCTCTGTGTGGGGCCCCTCCCTGTGTCATGCTCCACCCTCTCTGTATGTGGCCCCTCCCCGTGTCATGCTCCACTCCCTTTGTGTAGCTCCGCCCTGTTGTGGTCGGTCCCCTCTATAGCTCCGCCTCCTGCCATGCTCCACGCCCTCTGAATGCAGCTCCTCCCACTGTCATGTTTCACCCTCTGTGCAGCTCCTTCCTGTGTCATGCTCCGCCTCCTGTAATGTACCACCCCTTCTGTGCAGCTCCTCCCCCTGTGTCATGCTCCACCCCTCTCTGTGCAGCTCCGCCCCCAGTGAGGCATTTTTGGTTCCGCTGCTCGGATCTGATGCCGATGTGTAATGATCACACAGTCAGGAAGCGCGGGGGCGGCTCCTCTCTGCACAGGGGATGTTCTCACACTGACGTACATAAGACAGGATGGCCGGCAGCGGGGTCAGCCTCTTCACGCTGATGTATGATAGGAATTTCAGCATGTGCCCTTCACGTCCGGCCACGTATGTCAGCCTGGGGAGAGACGGCGGAGAAGGATCATTATTAGCGCCGTTCATCAATACATCTGCATTGATGAGATACATAGAGGGGCTGCAGCGTGTGGATATAGACCAGACGGCCCCTCTAATCTCCTCTGCCCATATGGAATTCAAGGGGTCTAGACTATATAACCAGGGAGGAGAAGAACATGTCCAGGTCCTCAACATTAGAATGCTTTATATTGTGCGCCGGTCACCAGCCGCGATCACTCACCTGCCTGCGGTGAAGCACGCACCATTCGCTGATCCGATGGTGGAAAATGCCACAAACAGAGGAATAATCCAGGCTGCGGGGTACAAGACGCGGTCCCCAAATGTCTGCAGAAGAGCACAGATCGTCACCTACACAGGACGCCATACACCGGACACCATACCCCGGACACTATACACCGGACACTATACACCGGACGCCATACACCGGACACTATACACCGGACGCCATACCCCGGACACTATACACCGGACGCCATACCCCGGACGCCATACCCCGGACGCCATACCCCGGACACTATACCCCGGACACCATACCCCGTACACTATACACCGGACGCCATACACCGGACACCATACCCCGGACACTATACCCCGGACACCACCCAGCCCAGCAGCAGTGATCTGCAGAGGATATTATATGAACCTAACGCAAGACCCCCTGCATATCGGGAACACCCCACGAGACTCCCTGTATACCGGGAACACCCGACAACTCGGGAACACCCCATGAATCCCACCATATACCGGGAACAGCCCCCAGGACCTGCCGTATATCAGAAACATCCCCCCAGGACCTGCCGTATATCAGGAACATCCCCCCCCAAGATCTGCTGTATTCCAGGAACACCCCCCCCCCCAGGACTTGCCATATATCAGAAACATCCCCCCAGGACTTGCCGTATATCGGGAACATCCCCCAGGACCTGCCGTATATCGCGAACATCCCCCAGGACCTGCCGTATTCCAGGAACGTCCCCCCAGGACCTGACTATATCGGGAACATCCCCCAGGACCTGCCCTATATCAGGAACATCCCCCAGGACCTGCTGTATATCAGAAACATCCCCCCAGGACCTGCCATATATCAGGAACGTCCCCCCCAGGACCTGCCATATATCAGGAACGTCCCCCCAGGACCTGCCGTATATCAGGAACGTCCCCCCAGGACCTGCCATATTCCAGGAACGTCCCCCCAGGACCTGCCATATTCCAGGAACGTCCCCCCAGGACCTGCCGTATATCAGGAACGTCCCCCCAGGACCTGCCATATTCCAGGAACGTCCCCCCAGGACCTGCCGTATATCGGGAACGTCCCCCCAGGACCTGCCGTATATCGGGAACGTCCCCCCAGGACCTGCCGTATATCGGGAACGTCCCCCCAGGACCTGCCGTATATCGGGAACGTCCCCCCAGGACCTGCCGTATATCGGGAACGTCCCCCCAGGACCTGCCGTATATCGGGAACGTCCCCCCAGGACCTGCCGTATATCGGGAACGTCCCCCCAGGACCTGCCGTATATCGGGAACGTCCCCCCAGGACCTGCCGTATATCAGGAACGTCCCCCCAGGACCTGCCGTATATCGGGAACGTCCCCCCAGGACCTGCCGTATATCGGGAACGTCCCCCCAGGACCTGCCGTATATCGGGAACGTCCCCCCAGGACCTGCCGTATATCAGGAACGTCCCCCCAGGACCTGCCGTATATCGGGAACGTCCCCCCAGGACCTGCCGTATATCAGGAACGTCCCCCCAGGACCTGCCGTATATCGCGAACATCCCCCAGGACCTGCCGTATTCCAGGAACGTCCCCCCAGGACCTGACTATATCGGGAACATCCCCCAGGACCTGCCCTATATCAGGAACATCCCCCAGGACCTGCTGTATATCAGAAACATCCCCCCAGGACCTGCCATATATCAGGAACGTCCCCCCCAGGACCTGCCATATATCAGGAACGTCCCCCCAGGACCTGCCGTATATCAGGAACGTCCCCCCAGGACCTGCCATATTCCAGGAACGTCCCCCCAGGACCTGCCATATTCCAGGAACGTCCCCCCAGGACCTGCCGTATATCAGGAACGTCCCCCCAGGACCTGCCATATTCCAGGAACGTCCCCCCAGGACCTGCCGTATATCGGGAACGTCCCCCCAGGACCTGCCGTATATCGGGAACGTCCCCCCAGGACCTGCCGTATATCGGGAACGTCCCCCCAGGACCTGCCGTATATCGGGAACGTCCCCCCAGGACCTGCCGTATATCGGGAACGTCCCCCCAGGACCTGCCGTATATCGGGAACGTCCCCCCAGGACCTGCCGTATATCGGGAACGTCCCCCCAGGACCTGCCGTATATCGGGAACGTCCCCCCAGGACCTGCCGTATATCAGGAACGTCCCCCCAGGACCTGCCGTATATCGGGAACGTCCCCCCAGGACCTGCCGTATATCGGGAACGTCCCCCCAGGACCTGCCGTATATCGGGAACGTCCCCCCAGGACCTGCCGTATATCAGGAACGTCCCCCCAGGACCTGCCGTATATCGGGAACGTCCCCCCAGGACCTGCCGTATATCAGGAACGTCCCCCCAGGACCTGCCGTATATCGGGAACGTCCCCCCAGGACCTGCCGTATATCGGGAACGTCCCCCCAGGACCTGCCGTATATCGGGAACGTCCCCCCAGGACCTGCCGTATATCGGGAACGTCCCCCCAGGACCTGCCGTATATCGGGAACGTCCCCCCAGGACCTGCCGTATATCAGGAACATCCCCCCAGGACCTGCCGTATATCAGGAACGTCCCCCCAGGACCTGCCGTATATCAGGAACGTCCCCCCAGGACCTGCCGTATATCAGGAACGTCCCCCCAGGACCTGCCGTATTCCAGGAACGTCCCCCCAGGACCTGCCGTATATCAGGAACGTCCCCCCAGGACCTGCCGTATTCCAGGAACATCCCCCCAGGACCTGCCGTATATCAGGAACGTCCCCCCAGGACCTGCCGTATATCAGGAACATCCCCCCAGGACCTGCCGTATATCAGGAACGTCCCCCCAGGACCTGCCGTATATCAGGAACGTCCCCCCAGGACCTGCCGTATATCGGGAACGTCCCCCCAGGACCTGCCGTATATCAGAAACGTCCCCCCAGGACCTGCCGTATTCCAGGAACGTCCCCCCAGGACCTGCCGTGTACTAGGAACACCCCAAAAGGAAATGTGATTGCGATCGCAGATTACTTACAACAGCGACGGCCGGAGACTGCAGGAGCTCGGTGGGGGTCATTACGGTGTAATAGGATATGTTCACCAGCAGGTAACAGGCCATGACCAGCGGGATCCCCAGGATGATGGCTAAGGGGAGATTCCTGCACCAAAGGGAAAAAAATCTTATTAATTTCCTACATGGCATGTCAAATTCAAGAGTCACCACTAGGTGGCAGCATGTGCACACTGATTTCTGTGTGTAGCTGTTATACCGCCATATAGTGCTGACACCGTCCTATCACAGATTCTACTCAATTATATGCATTATATATATATTTTTTAATTATTCACATGTGACTATATAAAAACATAATATATGCAACGAAAATGGGGGGAAAATCTGCTCTGTTCTGCCCGATGTGACCCCACACAGGTGCGTGTATCCGGTCCATCCTGCAGCCGGTCTCTTCATGGACACTGCACGGTCCCATAATATCCTATGGTGATCTTCACATGGCCATATTTTCCGGCACCGCAGATGACAATGACCAATACAAGTCTATGGTCAGTGAAAGATACGGACAGCACACGCATGGCGGCAGAGTGTCCAACATAGGAAAAACACGGGCGCCCAGATTCTCATGTACGTGTGTTATATTCACATGTGAAGGAGTCTTGGGCTGTGGGGACTTCTTCAGCAATTTGTACCACACTACAGTATCTGTGAGATCTGATCTCTTCATACACGACCCTGACACTTTACTGGATGACCGTCCCTGAAATATGGTTGTCAGTATCTACCAGTAATATTCCAACACCCCACAAGACCCTCCGTATACCGGAAACACCCAACAAGACCTGCCGTATACCGGGAACATCCCACAAGACCTGCCGTATACCGGGAACACCCCACAAGACCTGCCGTATACCGGGAACACCCCACAAGACCCTCCGTATACCGGGAACACCCCACAAGACCCTCCGTATACCGGGAACACCCCACAAGACCTGCCGTATACCGGGGACACCCCACAAGACTCTCCGTATACCGGGAACACCCCACAAGACCCTCCGTATACCGGGAACACCCCACAAGACCTGCCGTATACCGGGGACACCCCACAAGACTCTCCGTATACCGGGAACACCCCACAAGACCCTCCGTATACCGGGAACACCCCACAAGACCCTCCGTATACCGGGAACACCCCACAAGACCTGCTGTATACCGGGGACACCCCACAAGACCCTCCGTATACCGGAAACACCCCACAAGACCCTCCGTATACCGGGAACACCCCACAAGACCTGCCGTATACCGGGAACACCCCACAAGACCCGCCGTATACAGGGACACCCCACAAGACCCTCCGTATACCGGGAACACCCCACAAGACCTGCCGTATACCGGGAACACCCCACAAGACCCTCCGTATACCGGGAACACCTCACAAGACCTGCCGTATACCGGGAACACCTCACAAGACCTGCCGTATACCGGGAACATTCCACAAGACCTGCCGTATACCGGGAACACCCCACAAGACCTGCCGTATACCGGGAACACCCCACAAGACCTGCCGTATACCGGGAACATTCCACAAGACCTGCCGTATACCGGGAACACCCCACAAGACCTGCCGTATACCGGGAACACCCCACAAGACTCTCCGTATACCGGGAACACCCCACAAGACCTGCCGTATACCGGGAACACCCCACAAGACCTGCCGTATACCGGGAACATTCCACAAGACCTGCCGTATACCGGGAACACCCCACAAGACCTGCCGTATACCGGGAACACCCCACAAGACCTGCCGTATACCGGGAACATCCCACAAGACCTGCCGTATACCGGGGACACCCCACAAGACTCTCCGTATACCGGGAACACCCCACAAGACCCTCCGTATACCGGGAACACCCCACAAGACCCTCCGTATACAGGGAACACCCCACAAGACCTGCCGTATACCGGGAACATCCCACAAGACCTGCCGTATACCGGGAACACCCCACAAGACCTGCCGTATACCGGGAACATCCCACAAGACCTGCCGTATACCGGGAACACCCCACAAGACCTGCCGTATACCGGGGACACCCCACAAGACTCTCCGTATACCGGGAACACCCCACAAGACCTGCCGTATACCGGGAGCACCCCACAAGACCCTCCGTATACCGGGAACGCCCCACAAGACCCTCCGTATACCGGAAACACCCAACAAGACCCTCCGTATACTGGGGACACCCCACAAGACTCTCCGTATACCGGAAACACCCCACAAGACCTGCCATATACCGGAAGCACCCCACAAGACCTGCCGTATAGCAGGAACACCCCACAAGACCCTCCGTATACCGGAAACACCCCACAAGACCTGCCGTATACCGGAAACACCCCACAAGACCTGCCATATACCGGAAACACCCCACAAGACCTGCCATATACCGGAAACACCCCACAAGACCTGCCGTATACCGGGAACACCCCACAAGACCTGCCGTATACCGGGAACACTCCACAAGACCCTCCGTATACCGGAAACACCCCACAAGACCTGCCATATACTGGGAACACCCCACAAGACCTGCCGTATACCGGGAACACCCCACAAGACCTGCCGTATACCGGGAACACCCCACAAGACCTGCCATATACCGGAAACACCCCACAAGACCTGCCATATACCGGAAACACCCCACAAGACCTGCCGTATACCGGGAACACCCCACAAGACCTGCCGTATACCGGGAACACTCCACAAGACCCTCCGTATACCGGAAACACCCCACAAGACCTGCCATATACTGGGAACACCCCACAAGACCTGCTGTATACCGGGAACACCCCACAAGACCTGCTGTATACCGGGAACACCCCACAAGACCCTCCGTATACCGGGGACACCCCACAAGACTCTCCGTATACCGGGAACACCCCACAAGACCTGCCGTATACCGGGAACACCCCACAAGACCTGCCGTATACCGGGGACACCCCACAAGACTCTCCGTATACCGGCGACACCCCACAAGACCTGCCGTATACCGGGAACACCCCACAAGACCCTCCGTATACCGGGAGCTGCTGTTTTGTAGCTTCTCGGTGCTGTTCCCAGCTGATATATGTCGGTGGCTGTGCGCTGTTCACACTGTGCAGTCGCAGGGGCCGCAGTTC
This sequence comes from Anomaloglossus baeobatrachus, assembly GCF_048569485.1. Lineage (NCBI taxonomy): Eukaryota > Metazoa > Chordata > Amphibia > Anura > Aromobatidae > Anomaloglossus > Anomaloglossus baeobatrachus. The sequence continues at coordinate 197,893,404 of NC_134362.1, read as the reverse complement.
TGCGCTCGCTCCACATTGCAGGATTTCTTTCCATTTATTCCCCTGCAGTCGATATTTCGATCCCGGCCTATAAACCTGAGGGATGAATCCGCCTCTCACCTGTATGGATTTTTCAGCTCCTCTGTGATATAATTGAGCTGGTTCCTAAAGAGAGAAGAATAATTCACAGATGTCAGACGAGCGCCGCTCACATCGGGGGTTAATGGAGCCCCCCTATAAGAGGAGAGTGAGGGTGGGCTACACATGAGGAACTACAACTCCCAGCATGCTTTGAGAGGTTAGAGACTCCTCCTCCCCCAGTATATATGATTCCCAGCGACCGACATGAAGGGGACATGGTCTTACCATCCATCGTAGGCCCACAGACCGTTGTAGAGGGCCAGGCCGATCCCCCCCACTGTGATTTGGGAGCCTTCAAAGCTGTTTTGAAAGTTTTGAGTGTTTCCTAAGGAAAAGAAAAAAACGAATGAGCTGCAGCGCCACCGCGACTACAGGCCGGGTCTGGTATTACAGCTTATACAGGAATGGGGCTCAACTGCAATACCCGACACCGCCTGTAGACGAGGGTGGCGCTGTTTGGAGCAGATCAGGATGCAAAAAAAGAATAAACTGTTCCCATATCTGCCCGGACAGTTCCCGTACCTTGTATCAGCAGGACGATGCCGCTGACGATGATGACGATGATGATGATCATTTTGGCCACGGTGAAGAAGTTCTGCACGTAACTCGCCAGCTTCACGCTCAGACAATTCACCACGGTGATCGTCACTGCCGCGGACAAGAGGAAGGGATATGAAGTGACCGACATCGGCCCCGGTCATGGAGGTGGCGATCATCTCATACTCACTGATGGCGGCAGCGGCCAGGCACTTGATAACCACGGGCGGCGGCTCACAGCCGGGATAAAATGGCGCAGACGCATATTCCGCGAAACTGAGGCATATGATGGCGAACGACGACGGTTTCATCACGATGACGCTGGCCCAGGAGAAGAGGAAGGCCGGGATTGGTCCAAAGGCCTCCATCAGGTACGGGTATTCACCTCCAGACTTCGTTATCATCGTGCCCAGTTCAGCGAAGCACAAGGCGCCTGCAGATACATGAGAGAGGAGGAGGAGGTGAGCTGTGACATCACACATTGTGAATGGTGGATCCTGTGTTACCTATATAGAGGTGTTAATTGTTCTTTCACAGAAGGAGGAGGTGAGTTGTGATATCATCTATTGTGAATGGTGGATCCTATGTTATCTTCTGTATATAGAGGGGTTAATAGTCCCTTCACAGAAGGAGGAGGTGAGCTGTGATATCAACTATTGTGAATGGTGGATCCTGTTTTATCTACTGTATATAGAGGTGTTAGTCCTTTTACAGGAGGAGGAGGAGGTGAGCTGTGATATCACCTATTCTGAATGCTGGATCCTGTGCCATCTGTCATTATACAGGAGGAGGAGGGGAGCTATGATATAACCTATTGTGAATGGTGGATCCTCTGATCTACTGTATATAGTGGTGTTAATAGTCCTTTCACAGAAGGAGGAGGTGAGCTGTGATATCAACTATTGTGCATGGTGGATCCTGTGTTATCTACTGTATATAGAGGTGGTATCAATTATTGTACAGGAGGAGGTGAGCTGTGTCATCACATATTGTGAATGGTGGATCCTGTGTTACCTACTGTATACAAAGGTGTTAATAGTCCTTTCACAGAAGGAGGAGGTGAGCTGTGATAGCAAATGATCCACCATTCACAATAGTTGATATCTACTGCATATAGGTGTTAATAGTCCTTTTACAGGAGGAGGAGGAGGTGAGCTGTGACATCACCTATTTTGAATGCTGGATCCTGTGCCATCTGTCGTCATACAGGAGGAGGAGGTGAGCTATGATATAACCTATTGTGAATGGTGGATCCTCTGATCTACTGTATATAGAGGTGTTAATAGTCCTTTCACAGAAGGAGGAGGTGAGCTGTGATATCAACTATTGTGAATGGTGGATCCTGTTTTATCTACTGTATATAGAGGTGGTATCAGTCATTGTACAGGAAGAGGAGGAGGTGAGCTGTGATATCTGTTGTGATTGGTGGATCCTGTTATCTTCCATTGTAATCCTACATGTAATGATGAAGAAACAAGTTCTCTAAAGAACAGGAATTAATGACTTATTATAAGACTCAAAGGAAAACTGGAAGACTTCAGGAATTTTTACAAAAGGATAGGGAAAATAAAAAGTTACAAACAAATTCTCAAAAGAGCTCTGATATTTACCCATTATTCCAATCACCCCACACGCCGCCCAGATGACCAGACACGGCCCCACCGCTCCTGTATTTCGCAGAACAGACTTTGGAGAAATGAAGATCCCGGATCCAATAATCGTCCCGACAATAAGGCTGATCCCGCTGAGCAGTCCAACCTGTGGGGGATAACAGAGCGGGTCAATGCTCTCCGTGCCCGGCTGCGGGATCACTGCCCAGTACCCGCTGCGTTCAGTACCCGCTGCATTCAGTACCCGCTGCGCCCAGTTCCAGCTTTTCTCAGTACCAACTGCGCCCAGCACCAGCAATGCTCAGCACCAGCTGCGCCCAGCACCATTTGCACCATGCATCAGCTGCGTCCAGCACCATTTGCACCCAGTACCAGCTGCACCCAGCACCATTTGCACCCAGTATCAGCTGCGCCCAGCACCATTTGCACCCAGTATCAGCTGCGACCAACACCATTTGCACCCAGTATCAGCTGCGCCCAGCACCATTTGCACCCAGTATCAGATGCGCCCAGCACCATTTGTACCCAGTATCAGATGCGCCCAGCACCATTTGCACCCAGTATCAGCTGCGCCCAGCACCATTTGCACCCATTACCAGCTGCGCCCAGCACCATTTACACCCATTACCAGCTGCACCCAGCACCATTTGCACCCAGTACCAGCTGCGCCCAGCACCATTTGTACCCAGTATCAGATGCGCCCAGCACCATTTGCACCCAGTATCAGCTGCGCCCAGCACCATTTGCACCCAGTATCAGCTGCGCCCAGCACCATTTGCACCCATTACCAGCTGCGCCCAGCACCATTTACACCCATTACCAGCTGCACCCAGCACCATTTGCACCCATTACCAGCTGCGCCCAGCACCATTTACACCCATTACCAGCTGCACCCAGCACCATTTGCACCCAGTATCAGCTGCACCCAGCACCATTTGCACCCATTACCAGCTGCGCCCAGCTCCATTTACACCCATTACCAGCTGCACCCAGCACCATTTGCACCCAGTATCAGCTGCACCCAGCACCATTTGCACCCAGTACCAGCTGCACCCAGCTCCATTTGCACCCAGTACCAGTTGCACCCAGGACCATTTGCACCTAGTACCAGCTGCGCCCAGCACCATTTGCACCCAGTACCAGTTGCACCCAGGACCATTTGCACCTAGTACCAGCTGCACCCAGCACCATTTGCACCCAGTACCAGCTTCACCCAGCACCATTTGCACCCATTACCAGCTGCGCCCAGCACCATTTACACCCATTACCAGCTGCACCCAGCACCATTTGCACCCAGTACCAGCTGCACCCAGCACCATTTGCACCCAGTACCAGTTGCACCCAGGACCATTTGCACCTAGTACCAGCTGCGCCCAGCACCATTTGCACCCAGTACCAGCTGCACCCAGCACCATTTACACCCATTACCAGCTGCGCCCAGCACCATTTACACCCATTACCAGCTGCACCCAGCACCATTTGCACCCAGTACCAGCTGCACCCAGCTCCATTTGCACCCAGTATCAGCTGCACCCAGCACCATTTGCACCCAGTATCGGCTACACCCAGCACCATTTGCACCCAGTACCAGCTGCACCCAGCACCATTTGCACCCAGTACCAGCTGCACCCAGCTCCATTTGCACCCAGTATCGGCTACATCCAGCTCCATTTGCACCCAGTATCAGCTGCGAACCGCACCATTTGCACCCAGTATCAGCTGCGAACCGCACCATTTGCACCCAGTATCAGCTGCGAACCGCACCATTTGCACCCAGTATCAGCTGCTCCCAGCACCATTTGCACCCAGTATCAGCTGCACCCAGCTCCATTTGCACCCAGTACCAGCTGCACCCAGCTCCATTTACACCCAGTATCAGCTGCGAACCGCACCATTTGCACCCAGTATCAGCTGCGAATCGCACCATTTGCACCCAGTATCAGCTGCTCCCAGCACCATTTGCACCCAGTATCAGCTGCACCCAGCACCATTTGCACCCAGTATCAGCTGCGAACCGCACCATTTGCACCCAGTATCAGCTGCGAATCGCACCATTTGCACCCAGTACCAGCTGCTCCCAGCACCATTTGCACCCAGTATCAGCTGCACCCAGCTCCATTTGCACCCAGTATCAGCTGCACCCAGCACCATTTGTACCCAGTATCAGCTGCATCCAGCACCATTTGCACCCAGTACCAGCTGCGCCCAGCACCATTTGCACCCAGTACCAGCTGCGAACCGCACCATTTGCACCCAGTATCAGCTGCAAACCGCACCATTTGCACCCAGTACCAGCTGAACCCAGCTCCATTTGCACCCAGTATCAGCTGCTCCCAGCTCCATTTGCACCCAGTATCAGCTGCACCCAGCTCCATTTGCACCCAGTATCAGCTGCACCCAGCTCCATTTGCACCCAGTATCGGCTACACCCAGCACCATTTGCACTCAGTACCAGCTGCGCCAACCCCTTTTGTTGGGTATTTGGAGGACAGGGGCAGTGAGACCCCCACACTCCGCCGCATCCTTGTGAATTTTTTTTTTTTGCCTTTTTCTTGCTATTTGATGAAAATAACCTAAGCCTGTGATGATGAGGGACAGATGATCCAGAACATCATAAATACCTTTCCCCGCAGAAGAGGATTCACACTCGGCCTCAGACTTTGCTCCTCACAATAAATAAGAAAATTTCACTCGCTAATTAACACACGATGACCAATTACCGGATCTTTTTATGGACACTAACGAGCAATTTCTGCAATTTATGAAATGCAATAAAAACTAAACCTTTCAACCCAGCTGATGTTTATGTACCCGGAGCCTACAGCTGAGCTGTTCCTGCCGCGCTGTACATTGCGTACGTCATCCCCCGATCCGCGGCCTTGAGGGACGAGGACGTTCCTTACTCGTTCCAAAGTGTCTTATTGCATAACGATCGCAACCGACTCGTTACTTGGAAGTGACCGGTTGTATTCCGGCAGTTTGGTAAAATTATTTGATAACTTGGGCACCTTCCGCTGATTGCTGGTCCTCATAGGTCTGGATTATGAGCTGCAAAAGTTTGTGCACCCCTGGACAAATGATCAATATTCTAAACAGTTAAGCAAATGAAAGAGGAAATGATCAATAAAAGCCATAAAGTTACAGATGACACATTTCCTTTTTGTATTTTAGGCAAAAAAAATAAATATATAATTTCATCTCTTACAATTTAAAAATTGCAAAAAGGAAAATGGGCTGATGCAAAAGTTTGGACACCCTTGGAGATTTGTGTGCTCAAATAAGTTTGACCAAGGATTCAGACCTTAGCGCGTTATGGTTTGTTCACTATCATCAGGTGATGGAAATCTCACAGCTTTATAAAAACCTGGCCTCCTCTAACCTTGTGCCAAAAAACAGCAGCCATGTGTTCTTCTAAGCAGCTGCCTAGCACTCTGAAAATGGTGGAAGCCCACAAAGCAGGAAAAGTCTATAAAAAGAGAGAAAAGCGTTTTCAAGTTGCCCTTTCTTCAATTTGAAATTAGTTACCAGGTACAGTTGAGGTCAAGATAAGGTCTGGAAGACCAAGCAACATTTCTGTGAGAGCTGCTGGTAGGATTGCTAGAGAGGTAAATCAGAGCCCCTGCATGACTGCAAAAGACCTTCAGGAAGATTTAGCAGTCTCTGGAGTTGTGGTACATTCTTCTACTGTTCAGAGACAACTGCAAAAATATGGCCTTCATGGAACAGTCATCAGAAGAAATCCTCTCCTGCGTCCTCACCATAAAATTCAGAGTCAGAAGTCTGCAAAAGAACATCTAAACAAGTCTGATGCATTGTGGAAACAAGTCCTGTGGACCGATAAGGTTAAAATAGAAGTCTCTGGCCACAATGGTCAAAGTTACGTGTGGAGAAAAAAGGGAACAGAATTTCAGGAAAAGAATATCTCGCTAACCATTAAGCATGGGGGTGGATCAATCATGCTTTGGGGTTGTGCTGCAGCCAATAGTATGGGGAACATTTCGCTGGAAGAGGGAAGAATGGATTCAATGAAATTTCAACAAATTCTTGATGCGAACAGAATACCATGTGTAAAAAAAGCTGGAGTTGAAAAGAGGATGGCTTCTACAAATGTATAATGATCGTAAACACACAAAATTCACAATAAATTACCTCAAAAGGCGCAAGATGAAAGTTTTACAATGGCCTCACAGTCCCCTGATCTGAACATCATTGAAACTCTGTGGCTAGACCTCAAAAGAGCACAGAATTGAAGACATCTCCAAGGAAGAGCAGTGCATGCAAGATCAGCCAGGAATCTCACAGAACGAGAAGACATCTCCAAAGCAGAGCAGTGCAATCAAGACGAGCCAGGAATCTCGCAGAATAGGATGACATCTCCAAGGAAGAGCAGTGCATGCAAGACAAGCCAGGAATCCCTCACAAAACTGGAAGACGTTTCCAAGGAAGAGCAATGCATGCAAGACAAGCCAGGAATCCCTCACAGAACTGGAAGACGTTTCCAAGGAAGAGCAGTGCATGCAAGACGCGCCAGGAATCCCTCACAGAACTGGAAGACGTTTCCAAGGAAGAGCAGTGCATGCAAGACGCGCCAGGAATCTCACAGAATCCGAAGACGTCTCCTAGAAAGAGCAGTGCAGGCAAGACGAGCCAGAAATGTCACAGAACTGAAACATGTCTCCAAGGAAGAGCAATGCATGCAAGACAAGCCAGGAATCCCTCACAGAACTGGAAGACGTTTCCAAGGAAGAGCAGTGCATGCAAGACAAGCCAGGAATCCCTCACAAAACTGGAAGACGTTTCCAAGGAAGAGCAATGCATGCAAGACAAGCCAGGAATCCCTCACAGAACTGGAAGACGTTTCCAAGGAAGAGCAGTGCATGCAAGACAAGCCAGGAATCCCTCACAGAACTGGAAGACGTTTCCAAGGAAGAGCAGTGCATGCAAGACAAGCCAGGAATCCCTCACAGAACTGGAAGACGTTTCCAAGGAAGAGCAATGCATGCAAGACAAGCCAGGAATCCCTCACAGAACTGGAAGACGTTTCCAAGGAAGAGCAGTGCATGCAAGACAAGCCAGGAATCCCTCACAAAACTGGAAGACGTTTCCAAGGAAGAGCAATGCATGCAAGACAAGCCAGGAATCCCTCACAGAACTGGAAGACGTTTCCAAGGAAGAGCAGTGCATGCAAGACAAGCCAGGAATCCCTCACAGAACTGGAAGACGTTTCCAAGGAAGAGCAGTGCATGCAAGACGCGCCAGGAATCTCACAGAATCCGAAGACGTCTCCTAGAAAGAGCAGTGCAGGCAAGACGAGCCAGAAATGTCACAGAACTGAAACATGTCTCCAAGGAAGAGCAATGCATACAAGACAAGCCAGGAATCCCTCACAGAACTGGAAGACGTTTCCAAGGAAGAGCAGTGCATGCAAGACAAGCCAGGAATCCCTCACAGAACTGGAAGACGTTTCCAAGGAAGAGCCGTGCATGCAAGACAAGCCAGGAATCCCTCACAGAACTGGAAGACGTTTCCAAGGAAGAGCAGTGCATGCAAGACGCGCCAGGAATCCCTCACAGAACTGGAAGACGTTTCCAAGGAAGAGCAGTGCATGCAAGACAAGCCAGGAATCCCTCACAGAACTGGAAGACGTTTCCAAGGAAGAGCAATGCATGCAAGACGCGCCAGGAATCTCACAGAATAGGACGACATCTCCAAGGAAGAGCAGTGCATGCAAGACAAGCCAGGAATCCCTCACAAAACTGGAAGACATTTCCAAGGAAGAGCAATGTATGCAAGACAAGCCAGGAATCCCTCACAGAACTGGAAGACGTTTCCAAGGAAGAATGGAGGAAAATCCCTCAAACAAGAATTGAAAGACTCTTTGCTGCTACAAATAGCGTTAACGAGCTGTGATACTTGCCAAAGGGAATGCTACTACGTATTAACTATGGAGGGTGCCTAAACTTTTGCATCAGCCCATTTTTGTTCATTTAAAAATGTAAAAGATGAAAATATTCCCCCCACCTCCCAAAAAAAAAAAAATACAAAGGAAATGTGTCATCTTTATCTTTATGCCTTTTAGAGATCATTTCAGCTTCAGCTTACTTAACTATTCACAATAACAGAACTTCTGACCAGGGGTGCACAAACTTTTGCATGCCACTGTATATTCATATGACGTAGATATGTGCCTGCATTTCTGCTCAGCCAGAGCCTCCGGGTTCAGCAAAATGACCACTATTTTAGAAGAAAACAACCCATTATACAGGATAGCGCCATATGGCGGTACACAGCTCAGCCGCGGTTAGTGCCGCCATATCGTCTCCTGCGCTGCTGGGGGTAACGACTGGGCAATAACTCCACAACCTCCCGTCATCGGGGCGCCATCGAGCCAAAATAGAGCGCCATATTGCCAGTGCAATCAGTGTGGTGCCGTTATCTTATCTGCATCTCCTCATCCCAGTAATGAGGATGGCTGAGATAATCTGCAGCGGATAAATATTAACTATCGGGGGTATTCATTAACCCATGGAGGCCGGCGCTGACTGCGGCGAAACGTGGACACCGGAGCTGCGAGAAGATCCTGATCCAGCACCTCGGGGGCGATGGAGGGGAACAGGAGAGAAACCAAAAAGTTTAGCTCTGTGGCCAAAATATTGGAGTAACAGCACCCCCTGCTGGAGCAGAAGAGCACTCCTGGCTTTTTTTTTTTTTTTCTTTTTTTTTTTAAATTTATTCCTATTTTTTGGGATTTAGTAAATAATATAGGCTTCATATAGCGGAGCGGCCGGCGTACAGCGTCCCCGTATTGATAGGTGCTTAATAAATAGCCGGCTGCTGAGTCATCTGATGAAAGTATCTGGTCGGAGGCGGCTATATATAAATGGAGCGATCGATACGAGGTGTCTACAGATTGAGTTATTAGTCTATTCCTGGCTTCGTGCTGCCGGATGATCTCACCTCTGTGGTCTACGACAATCACATCGCAGAGGCTCACGCCGGCCCCCTGGATCATGCAGTCTGGAAGTCACGGACGGCATGGTGGGAGACATCGCGTGTCCGTGCACTTTCAATAGCTGTAAACCCTAATTTTTTTCTATACACATGCACGCTCTAATTGGCTGAGCGTGCATTATTTTTCCCAATGTCATACGGTGCTGTTAGACACCGCATACCTTGAGAACAGGCATTGAGGTGCAATTATGCTCCGTTCTTCTTTTCCCCCCATAGTCTGGGTGGAGTTGGGGACCCCACAAGCATTCCCGATTAAATTGGCAGCCATTACTCTGTGTATGGAAGTACATGTAATATTTCTGGTTTCCTCTGTGCCCGTGGCTGGTATATGGCTTCAGTTACAGGGAGAATCCAGCCTCCTGGCTGCACAGCTGAGCAGATTTGACTCCGGGAGGATCGAGCGGCTCCTGCTCACTCCATCACCGGTGCCTTACCTGCTTCTTGAGCTGTATGGTTGCGGACCCCTCACTCTGGGTGGAGTCAGGGACCCCATAAGCATTCCAGTTGAAATTGGCGCCTATGGCAGCCATTACTGTGTGTATGGAAGTATATGTGATATTTCTGGTTTCCTCTGTGCCCGTGGCTGGTATATGGCTTCAGTTACAGGGAGAATCCAGCCTCCTGGCTGCACAGCTGAGCAGATTTGACTCCGGGAGGATCGAGCGGCTCCTGCTCACTCCATCACCGGTGCCTTACCTGCTTCTTGAGCTGTATGGTTGCGGACCCCTCACTCTGGGTGGAGTCAGGGACTCCATAAGTATTCCTGATGAAATAGGCGCCTATGGCAGCCATTACTGTGTGTATGGAACTATATGTAATATTTCCGGTTTCCTCTGTGCCCGTGGCTGGTATATGGCCCCAGTTACAGGGATAATCCAGCCTCCTGGCTGCACAGTGGAGCGGATGTGACTCCGGGAGGATCGAGTGGCTCCTGTTCACTCCATAACTGGTCCCTACTTACCTGCTTCTCGAGCTGCATGGCTGCGGACCCCTCGCTGTGGGTGGAGTCAGGGACCCCATAAGCATTCCAGTTGAAATTGGCGCCTATGGCAGCCATTACTGTGTGTATGGAAGTATATGTGATATTTCTGGTTTCCCCTGTGCCCATGGCTGGTATATGGCCCCAGTTACAGGGTGGATCCAGCCTCCTGGCTGCACAGCGGAGCAGATGTGACTCTGGGAGGATCGACTGGCTCCTGCTCACTCCATCACCGGTCCCTACTTACCTGCTTCTTGAGCTGTATGGTTGCGGACCCCTCGCTCTGGGTGGAGTCGGGGACTCCATAAGTATTCCTGATGAAATGGCGCCTATGGCAGCCACTAATCTGTGTATGGAAGTATATGTAATATTTCTGGTTTCCCCTATGCCCGTGGCTGGTATATGGCCCCAGTTACAGGGAGAATCCAGCCTCCTGGCTGCTCAGCGGAGCGGATGTGACTCTGGGAGGATCGAGCGGCTCCTGTTCACTCCATCACCGGTCCCTACTTACCTGCTTCTTGAGCTGCATGGCTGCGGACCCCTCGCTCTGGGTGGACTGGGCGTCTTCATCTTTTCCCCCTTTCCTCTTCTTTATGCTGCTCTCGTCCATGCTGCCCGCTGTTGCCGGTTGCTGAGACCTATGACAAAGTGAAGCCATAAATTATAATGAAGAAACAGTAAATGGATGGGTCGGCCGCGCATGTCACAATACACACACGTACAGATAAAGATATAATGGCTTTTAGATGCTGATCTCACAGATACGGCTTTTATTACCCGGTGGATTCACATCACAAACATCACAAAGATGAATCACGTGTTAGTGGTCACCTGCTGGATACACATAGTGCCGCCCTGTGCCCGGCGTACCACACAATGGCCCATACATCATCGACACCACATGGGGATCGGCCACCACGTGGGACAATGTCTGTGGGAAATAGAAGTCTGTGCTGTCTATAATCAGAATAATCTGATCCTTTCCCGAACAGATGTCCGCTTATATATCGGAGACAAAAAGGTTAGGTCAGATATATCGATGATGTCACCTAATCCTGTGAATGATGTCATCAGTGACCTCACATGTCACCTATGCCCCAAAATGATGTCACCTGCTCTCCCCTCACTGATGTCACCTGTGCATTTCACTGATGTGTCCTGTGCTCCTCACTGATGTCACCTGCGCCCCTCACTGATGTCACCTGTGCTCCTTACTGATGTCACCTGTGCTCCTCACTGATGTCACCTGTGCTCCTCACTGATGTCACCTGTGCTCCTCACTGATGTCACCTGCGCCCCTCACTGATGTCACCTGTGCTCCTTACTGATGTCACCTGTGCTCCTTACTGATGTCACCTGTGCTCCTTACTGATGTCACCTGTGCTCCTTACTGATGTCACCTGTCCTTCACTGATGTCACCTGTGCTCCTCACTGATGTCACCTGTGCCCCTCACTGATGTCACCTGTGCCCCTCACTGATGTCACCTGTGCCCTTCACTGATGTCACCTGTGCTCCTTACTGATGTCACCTGCGCCCCTCACTGATGTCACCTGTGCTCCTCACTGATGTCACCTGTGCTCCTCACTGATGTCCTGTGCTCCTCACTGATGTCACCTGTGCTCCTTACTGATGTCACCTGCGCCCCTCACTGATGTCACCTGTGCTCCTCACTGATGTCTCCTGTGCTCCTCACTGATGTCACCTGTGCTCCTTACTGATGTCACCTGTCCTTCACTGATGTCACCTGTGCCCCTCACTGATGTCACCTGTGCCCCTCACTGATGTCACCTGTGCTCCTCACTGATGTCACCTGTGCCCTTCACTGATGTCACCTGTGCTCCTCACTGATGTCACCTGTGCCCTTCACTGATGTCACCTGTGTCCTTACTGATGTCACCTGTGCTCCTCACTGATGTCACCTGTGTCCTTACTGATGTCACCTGCGCCCCTCACTGATGTCACCTGTGCTCCTCACTGATGTCACCTGTGCTCCTCACTGATGTCTCCTGTGCTCTTCACTGATGTCACCTGTGCTCCTCACTGATGTGTCCTGTGCTCCTCACTGATGTCACCTGTGTCCCTCACTGATGTGTCCTGTGCCCCTCACTGATGTCACCTGTGCTCCTCACTGATGTCACTTGTGCTCCTCACTGATGTCACCTGTGCTCCTCACTGATGTCACCTGTTCCCCTCACTGATGTCACCTGTGCCCCTCACTGATGTCACCTGTGCTCCTCACTGATGTGTCCTGTGCTCCTCACTGATGTCTCCTGTGCTCCTCACTGATGTCCCCTGTACTCCTCACTGATGTGTCCTGTGCCCTTCACTGATGTCCAATGTGCTCCTCACTGATGTCCCCTGTGCTCCTCACTGATGTGTCCTGTGCCCTTCACTGATGTCACCTGTGCTCCTCACTGATGTCCCCTGCGCTCCTCACTGATGTCTCCTGTGCTCCTCACTGATGTCACCTGTGCTCCTCACTGATGTGTCCTGTGCCCTTCACTGATGTCTCCTGTGCTCCTCACTGATGTCCCCTGCGCTCCTCACTGATGTCTCCTGTGCTCCTCACTAATGTCACCTGTGCTCCTCACTAATGTCACCTGTGCTCCTCACTGATGTCACCTGTGCTCCTCACTGATGTCACCTGTGCTCCTCACTGATGTCACCTGTGCTCCTCACCGATGTCCCCTGCGCTCCTCACTGATGTCTCCTGTGCTCCTCACTGATGTCACCTGTGCTCCTCACTGATGTGTCCTGTGCCCTTCACTGATGTCTCCTGTGCTCCTCACTGATGTCACCTGTGCTCCTCACTGATGTCACCTGTGCTCCTCACTGATGTCACCTGTGCTCCTCACTAATGTCACCTGTGCTCCTCACTGATGTCACCTGTGCTCCTCACTGATGTGTCCTGTGCTCCTCACTGATGTCTCCTGTGCTCCTCACTGATGTCACCTGTGCTCCTCACTGATGTCACCTGCGTTCCTCACTGATGTCACCTGCGCTCCTCACTGATGTCACCTGTGCTCCTCACTGATGTCTCCTGTGCTCCTCACTGATGTCTCCTGTGCTCCTCACTGATGTCTCCTGTGCTCCTCACTGATGTCACCTGTGCTCCTCACTGATGTCTCCTGTGCTCCTCACTGATGTGTCCTGTGCTCCTCACTAATGTCACCTGTGCTCCTCACTGATGTGTCCTGTGCTCCTCACTGATGTGTCCTGTGCTCCTCACTGATGTCTCCTGTGCTCCTCACTGATGTCACCTGTGCTCCTCACTAATGTCACCTGCGCTCCTCACTGATGTGTCGTGTGCTCCTCACTGATGTCACCTGCGCTCCTCACTGATGTCTCCTGTGTCCTTCACTGATGTCACCTGTGCCCTTTTTTTTCTACGACTGAAGGTGGGGTGACGTCTGTGCACAGTTTATGAACAATCAACACTGTCCAGGAAGCGGGCACATTATGGAGCACTGCGGTATTTTTTATGGATCTGGGACGTTTTCCGCTCCCGGTTTTCTTTTGAAATCCTACACGATTACAGACGTAGCGTCATCCGCGCCCCATTCTGCTTTTTCATTAAATCTACAAACGCAGAGGATCTTGACAGAGCAATGTCCGCCATCATCCGAGCTGGTTATCGAAAATGGAAAGAATTCGGGCTGCTGCCCAATATAAAGAGACATGTCGGCCGGAGACCATGCTGGAGGGTCACCTGTATGGTGAAGACATCAGAGGAGATGACAGACAACCACGTCTTCAAGATGATGGGCGAATGGTGACCATACATGTCTGACGACCATTATTTTCCGTCCCCCTCCCCATACAGGCTCGGCAGAGTGTGCATGTGTTCTGGTGGGGAGAGGACGGAGTATGCTGAAATCCAACAGCCCAGTCCTTGTCTCGCCCGTCTGGAAGCTCAGATACACATTATATGGTCGGTTATCCTTCTTAAATTGAGGCACTTAGCCGATTTCTCAGCGCCTTGGCCATCAGGATACACAGTACCTGTCATTGGTTACTTTGGAGATGTTGTTTACCATTTAATACAGAGTAAACTATGGGCACGGGGCCGGGCGGGCAACAATGGGCATCATTGTCTTCAGGTCTGAGACATGGGTGCGTTCCAGCAGGTACTAATCCTAAGAGAGACGCTCAGGTCCAAGTTACGTTCCAAATAGAAGTGGATGAAAACGCACAATCACAACACAATTCCAATAAGTTGGACTCATGGTGACTACACATTGGGACATGTGATGGCCATCGTGTACGGTTCCCGATCAGTGGTGGAGATACTTATCTTATGGATAGGAACCCAAAATTACATCTTGTCCCATTCCTGTGGTATGAATACGAGTCTCCATGGGCATTATTGGGGTTCCCACCCTTCGATTATGATTGTTGGGGGTCCTCCTGCTGAATTACCAGAGGAACCTATGGTGATATTCTCTTAAATAAATGGATGACCATGACCACCAGAAAAGGAGCCAATGGCTGAAGTGGGAACCTGGGCGGTGGGACCCCCACTAATGTCCATGAACACTAGAAGGGTGAAGTGGGAACCTGGGCGGCTGGACCCCCACTAATGTCCATGAACACTAGAAGGGTGAAGTGGGAACCTGGGCGGCTGGACCCCCACTAATGTCCATGAACACTAGAAGGGTGAAGTGGGAACCTGGGCGGCGGGACCCCCACTAATGTCCATGAACACTAGAAGGGTGAAGTGGGAACCTGGGCGGCGGGACCCCCACTAATGTCCATGAACACTAGAAGGGTGAAGTGGGAACCTGGGTGGCTGGACCCCCACTAATGTCCATGAACACTAGAAGGGTGAAGTGGGAACCTGGGCGGCGGGACCCCCACTAATGTCCATGAACACTAGAAGGGTGAAGTGGGAACCTGGGCGGCAGGACCCCCACTAATGTCCATGAATACTAGAAGGGTGAAGTGGGAACCTGGGCGGCGGGACCCCCACTAATGTCCATGAACACTAGAAGGGTGAAGTGGGAACCTGGGCGGCGGGACCCCCACTAATGTCCATGAACACTAGAAGGATGAAGTGGGAACCTGGGCGGCGGGACCCCCACTAATGTCCATTTACACTAGAAGGGTGAAGTGGGAACCTGGGCGGCGGGACCCCCACTAATGTCCATATACACTAGCAGGGCATATGAACACACAGGATCCAATTCACACCACCTTCCATCTAGGCTGCCTAATTGTATACAAGGGCAAAAAAGGTCCCTGTTTTACCGCATTTGGGACTTTTTTAACTCCGTGATGGCATTTTAAAAAAAAATAATGAAATTTTGAAACTCCAAAACTGATCCGTTGAGTTTGCTGCAATCATCAAGACCAAGACCACCCAGGAGATCCCAATAATCCAAAATTGTGGATCCGATTGGAGCAAATGTGTTGGGTTGCAAAGTTATGTCCACAATACCTTAACGGTCCTTAGTCCTGGACGGAGAATTATAAAACAGTGGATCGATGCGATTGCACAACAGTGGGGGCCCACAGGTCAACAGTGGGGTCCCGCAGGTCAACAGTGGTGTCACAGAAAACGATGCGTGCTACATGCTATATACAGTGTATAACACCTCCAGAGTCGTTGACAATCAATTGCACAACAGTGGGAACCCGCAAGTCATCAGAGGGATCCCGCAGGTCAACAGTGGGGTCCCACAGGTCATCAGTTGGGTCCTACAGGTCAACAGTGGGATCACGGAGAACGAAGCGTGCTACATGGTATATACAATGTATAACCCCCCCCAGAGTCATTGACAATCAATTGCACAACAGTAGGGTCCCCCAGATCAACAGTGGGGTCACAGAGAACGATGCGTGCTACATGGTATATACAATATATAACCCCCCAGAGTCATTGACAATCAATTGCACAACAGTGGGGTCCCACAGGTCATCAGTGGGGTCACTGAGAATGAATCGTGCTACATGGTATATACAATGTATAACCCCCCCAGTGTCATTGACAATGAATTGCACAAGAGTTGGGTTCCGCAGGTCAACAGTGGGGTCACAGATCACCAGTGGGGTCACGGAGAACAAAGCGTGCTACATGGTATGTATAAACCCCCAGAGTCATTGGCAATCAATTGCACAAAATGGGATCCCGCAGGTCAATAGTGGGGGCCCGCAGGTTAACAGTCGGGTCCCGAAGGCCAGCAGTCGGGTCCTACAGGTCAACAGTGGGGTCCTGCAGCTCAACAGTGGGGCCCCGCAGGTCAATATTCTGGTCCCACAGGTCAACAATGGGGTCCCGCAGGTCAACAGTGGGGTCCGGCAGGTCAATAGTGGGGTCCCACAGGTCAACAGTGAGTCCCGCAGGTCAACAGTGCGGTCACGGAGAACGAAGTGTGTTACCTGGTATATACAATGTATAACCCCCTAGAGTCATTGACAATCAATTGCACAACAGTGGGGTCCCGGAGGTCAACAGTGGGGTCCCCCAGGATATCAGTAGGGTCCCACAGGTCAACATTGGGGTCCTGCAGTTCAACAGTGGGGTCCCGCAGGTCAATAGTGGGGTCCGGCAGGTCATCAGAGGGGTCTCGCAGGTCAACAGTGGGGTCACGGAGAAGAAGGGAATTTTGTTACTTACCGTAAATTCCTTTTCTTCTAGCTCCTATTGGGAGACCCAGACGATTGGGTGTATAGCTACTGCCTCCGGAGGCCACACAAAGCATTACACTAAAAAGTGTAAGGCCCCTCCTCTTCTGGCTATACACCCCCAGTGGGATCACTGGCTCACCAGTTTTAGTGCAAAAGCAAGAAGGAGGAAAGCCAATAACTGGTTTAAACAAATTCACTCCAAAGTAACATCGGAGAACTGAAAACCATGCAACATGAACAACATGTGTACCCGAAAACAACCAAAAATCCCGAAGGACAACAGGGCGGGTGCTGGGTCTCCCAATAGGAGCTAGAAGAAAAGGAATTTACGGTAAGTAACAAAATTCCCTTCTTCTTCGGCGCTCCATTGGGAGACCCAGACGATTGGGACGTCCAAAAGCAGTCCCTGGGTGGGTAAAGAAATACCTCATGTTAGAGCTGCAAGACAGCCTTCCCCTACGGGGAGGCAACTGCCGCCTGCAGGACTCTTCTACCTAGGCTGGCGTCCGCCTAAGCATAGGTATGCACCTGATAATGTTTGGTGAAAGTGTGCAGACTCGACCAGGTAGCTTAAAAACAACCTCCACTCAAAAATATTATGTATTGCAAAGTGTGCACAGTACCAACATTCCAAGCTGTACTATTGGAAAAATGAGATTTTTGGCAAAAAATTGCAATTTTTCGAGCCACCCCGCCAACGTCACGGCAAATCTCCTGGGGCAGTCCTAACACTAAAATATTTTTATTTAAAGTGTGCCATGTGGCCTCACATATGCAAAATTAGGACTGCACAGCACGTACCTTGTGCTTTTCAGTCACCGTCTCCATGACTGATTCATGGTTGTGGGCGGGACAGGCCCGAGCACATGCTGCTTAGAATAAATAGCCAGTGGACGGGGTTGGATGGCCAGTGTGAACAGCCACCAACCGCCAAAAATCAGGACAGATGGAAAAATAAACATGAGGTGCACTGCAAGATGAGAACCAACTGGGACCCTATATAACAAGAAAAAACAGCATAAAAACAACCTCCACTCAAAAATATTATGTATTGCAAAGTGTGCACAGTACCAACATTCCAAGCTGTACTATTGGAAAAATGAGATTTTTGGCAAAAAATTGCAATTTTTCGAGCCACCCCGCCAACGTCACGGCAAATCTCCTGGGGCAGTCCTAACACTAAAATATTTTTATTTAAAGTGTGCCATGTGGCCTCACATATGCAAAATTAGGACTGCACAGCACGTACCTTGTGCTTTTCAGTCACCGTCTCCATGACTGATTCATGGTTGTGGGCGGGACAGGCCCGAGCACATGCTGCTTAGAATAAATAGCCAGTGGACGGGGTTGGATGGCCAGTGTGAACAGCCACCAACCGCCAAAAATCAGGACAGATGGAAAAATAAACATGAGGTGCACTGCAAGATGAGAACCAACTGGGACCCTATATAACAAGAAAAAACAGCATAAAAACAACCTCCACTCAAAAATATTATGTATTGCAAAGTGTGCACAGTACCAACATTCCAAGCTGTACTATTGGAAAAATGAGATTTTTGGCAAAAAATTGCAATTTTTCGAGCCACCCTGCCAACGTCACGGCAAATCTTCCTTGATCCATTGAGCCAAGGTGGATGTTGCAGCCTGCGATCCCTTGCGCTGACCAGTGACAAGGACAAAGAGTGCATCCGAGCGGCGCAGGAGCGCCGTGCGGGAATGTAGATTCTGGGTGCTCTACACCAGATCCAACAATGCAAAGCCATTACATATCGATGAAATGGATAAAAGGAAGGTAAGGAGATATCCTGATTGTGATAAAAAGGGGATACCACCTTAGGGAGAAACTCTGGGATCGGACGCAGCACTACCTTATCTTGGTGAACACCAGGAAGGGAGCTGTGGATGACCGCGCTGCTAGTTCTGACACTCTCCGAAGAGACGTGACCGCTACCAGAAAGGCCACTTTCTGTGAAAGTCGAGAAAGTGAAAACAACCCTCAGAGGCTCGAAGGGCGGCTCCTAGAGAGCAATTAATACCCTGTGCAGATCCCATGGGTCTGACGGCCTCTTGTACGGAGGGACAATGTGATAATCCCCCTGCAGGAACGTGCGTACCTGAGGAAGTCGTACTATGCGCTACTGAAAGAATACCGACAGCGCTGCGACTTGTCCTTTAAGGGAGCCGAGCGACAAACCTTTTCCCAATCCAGATGCAGGAAGGGGGGAAAAAGGAGACAATGCAAATGGCCAGGGAGACACTCCCTAAGCAGAGCACCAAGATAAGAATAACTTCCACGTCTTGTGGGAGATTTTGGCAAACGTCGGCTTCCTAGCCCGTCTCATGGTGGCAATGACGTCTTGAGATAATCCTGAAGACGCTAGGATCTCGGACTCGATGGCCACACAGTCCGGATCAGGGCCGTAGAATTCAGTGGAAAGAACGGCCCTTGGGACAGTAAGTCTGGCCGGTCTGAGAGTGCCCACGGTTGGCCGACCGTGAGATGCCACAGATCCGGGACCACGACCTCCTCGGTCAGTCTGGGACGACGAGGATGGCACGGCGGCAAGCGGAGCTGAGCTTGCGTAGCACTCTGGGCAACAGTGCCAGAGTAGGAAACACATAGGGTAGCTGGAACTGCGACCAATCCTGAACTAGGGCGCCTGCCGCCAGAGCTCTTTGCTCGTGAGACCGCGCCATGAAAATCGGGACCTTGTTGTTGTGCCGAGACGCCATTAGGTCGACGTCCGGCATCCTCCAGCGGCTACAGATTTCCTGATACCATACTGGGTGCAGAGGCCATTCCCCTGCGTCCATGCCCAGGCGACTGAGGAAGTCTGCTTCCCAATTTTTCTACGCCCGGGATGTGAACTGCGGATATGGTGGATGCTCTGTCCCCCACCCACATCAGAATCCGCCGGATTGCCTGGTAGGCTTGGCGATGCGTGTTCCGCCTTGGTGGGCGATGTCTGCCACCGCTGTGGAATTGTCCGACTGAATTCGGATCTGTTTTCCTTCCAGCCACTGCTGGAAGGCTTGCAGGGCAAGATGCACTGCCCAGATTTCCAGAACATTGATCTGAAGGATGGACTCCTCTGGAGAGAGTCCTTGACCGTCTGAGAAGGGAAACGTTCCTTTCTAGGGACGTCGACTCCCCAACCCATTGGCAAAGCATGTCCCATTGAAGTGGACGCAGTGAAACTGCGCGAAAGTGACTGCCTCTGCATGAGGCGTCTTAAGGGGTGTGACTGGCCTTGAAGGAGAGACTGCACCCCCGTCTGTAGTGAACGCTGCTTGTCCAGCGGAAGCTTCACTATCGCTGAGGGAGTGTGAAACTCCATGCCCAGATATGTCAGCGATTGGGTCGGTGCCCGATGTAACCTTGAAAAGTTGATGATCCACCCGAAACTCTGGAGAGTCTCCAGCGCCACGTTCAGGCTGTGTCGGCATGCCTCTTGAGAGGGTGCCTTGACAAGTGGATCGTCCAGAAAGGATCACAGAGTGACCCTGAGAGTGCAGGACTGCTCCCACTGCTGCCCTGAACTTGGTGAAAACCCGTAGGGCTGTCGCCAGACCGAAGGGCAGGGCTACGCCCTGAAGATGCTCGTCTTCAATAACGAAACGTAGCAAACGCTGGTGCTCTGGAGCAATCGGCACGAGGAGATAAGCATCCTGATGTCTATTGATGCTAGGAAAATCTTCTTGAGACATTGAGGCAATGACGGAGCGGAGGGTTACATCCGGAACCGCCTGGCCTTCACGTGCTTGGTGAGCAGTTTTAGGTCCAGAACGGAACGGAAAAAGCCACCCTTTTTTGGCACCCCAATAAGATTGGAGGAAAAAACCGTGTCTTGTTCCTGAAGAGGAACAGGGATTACCACTCCTTCTGCCTGCAGAAGAGCCTCGGCTCGGTGGGGGGGGGGGGGTGAAGTTCTGAAGAATCGAGCCGGAGGACGAGAACAGAGTTCTATCCTGTACACGTGAGACACAATGTCTCTCACCCACCGGTCTGTGACCTGTGGCAGCTAAATGTACCCAGAAGCGGGAGATTCTGCCACCAACCGCGGATGCGGGGAGAGAGAGCTGAAATACATGAGGAGATCGCCTTGGTAGCGGTTCCTCCTGCTGCCTTCCTTGGGCGTGAATGAGCCCGGCCGGAATCTGAGCCCCTCTGAGCCTTTTGAGCCCTTTTAGACGAGTACAATTGGGACTTGCCCGAGCCTGGGAAGGACCAACCTCGACTGTCCCCCCAGGACAGCATTACTAGGGTAAGTCGCAATGCAGACATTGTGAGGTTAAGGACACCACCTGCGGCACAGATGTACATGTGCTCAAGACCAGCTGCGCAAGACCAGCTGAAAAAGGTTAGGGTGCCCATACGGCTGCGAATGCCGGAGCAACCGACACGCTGATAGCTTCCCGGACAGATTTCAACCGGAGGTCTATCTGTCTGTCAATGGCATCTTTAAGTGAATTCCCATCTCCACTGCAACTATGGATCTAGCCGCAAGCCTGGAGATTGGGGGATCCACCCTTGGACCCTGGGTCCAGGGCTGCACCACATCAGGGTAAAGGGATAACGTGCATCCTTAATACGTTTGGAGAAAACGTTTATCTGGTAAGCGTGGTGTTTCTGAACTGCGTCTCTGAAGTCAGCGTGGTCAGAAAAAGTACTCAATCTACGCATGAGATACTGAAAAGGGATTTCTCCTGCTGTGAAGCTGACTCCTCCACTGGGGGAGCTGAGGGAGCAATATGCAACATTCCATTGATGGACGCTATAAGATCATTCACTATGGCGTCACCATCCGGTGTATCCGGATTGAGAGCGGTGTCAGGACCAAAGCCCTGATCAGCTACGTCTGCCTCATCATACAGAGAGTCCTCCTGCTGGGACCTTGACCAGTGATGAAGCCGAGTGCCGCACCCAGCGAGCTAGCTTAGGCCGTCTGGGACTGCCGTCCGTGTCAGAGCCTTCACCCTGGAATGCCTGGGACCCCCCCGGAGTACTGAGTACGTTCCAAATGAGGGTGGCCAGGGAGCATTAATCAAGATTGCCCATGGTCTGTCTGGAGTGCAAAGTTTCCATCCCATGACAATCTCCGTCCCTGTCCCTGGACAGGGTTCACAGGTGGTTTCTTTGGCCACTTCTAGTAGAGACCCCGGCTGACCAAGTGCTACAGGGGAGCATTGCCCACAATGGGGGTCAGTGAAAACCTGCCGGTGGAACAGTATCTGCAGGAAAAGCAGCATAGAAAGCCTGTGTTGCTTTTTTTTTTTTGCTGTTGTATTCTAGTCATCTATGCAATGTACAACATACAAGCATAAACACTTCAGCACATGCAATACAAGCAGCATAGAAAGCCTGTGCCTTGGCACCCTTGCTTTTTTGCTGCTGCTGTCCAGCCCTCTAGGAGAATATAGCCAAGAGTAGCGACCGTACAGTGCAATGTATAGCATACAAGCATAAACACTTCAGCACATGCAATACAAGCAGCATAGAAAGCCTGTGCCTTGGCACCCTTGCTTTTTTGCTGCTGTTGTCCAGCCATCTAGGAGAATATAGCCCAGAGTAGCGACCGTACAGTGCAATGTATAGCATACAAGCATATATACAAATGAACACTTCAGCACATGCAGTACAAGCAGCCTATAAAGCCTGTGCCTTGGCACCCATGCTTTTTTGCTGCAGTTGTCCAGCCCTCTAGGAGAATATAGCCAAGAGTAGCGACCGTACAGTGCAATGTATAGCATACAAGCATAAGTACAAATGAACACTTCAGCCATGCAATACAAGCAGCCTAGAAAACCTGTGCCTTAGCACCCTTGCGTTTTTGCTGCTGTTATCTCGCCATCTAGGAGGGCATATAGCCAAAGATAGCGACCTACAGTGCAGTGTATAGCATACAAGCATAAAATACAAATGGACACTTCGGTATTTAGTGGGGTCAGCACTTCAGGTGCTGCTTACCGCCCGCCTATAACGCGGGTGTGTGGTCGCCAGAGCCCTGTGTTGGTTGCCCAGAGCATGTCTCCGTTCCCCAGCTCGGACGGCGTGCAGTAATGGCTGCCGGCGTCCTTCTCCAGCTCGTGTGACGAGGGGCGGGCCGTGGGCGTGCCCCAGCCAAGAGCGGGAAACTGGCGTCCCACTGTGTCCAGTGAAGGGGGCTGGAGAATGCAAAGCAGACTCCAGCCCTCGTCGCTGACTGTCTGTACAGCGTCCCGCCTCTCCCCTGACTGGCAGGGCTGGAGGCGGGAACAAAACGAAAACTAGGCCGCAAAGCCGGGGACTCGAGTAATAAGCGCGGCCGTCCATGTGCACAGCCAGCGCGGAAGTCCCCGGCGCACCACAAGTCCCAGCCGCGCCACAGTGTAAAAAACACCCAGCAGCGGCCGGCGCGGCAGTTCCCAATACATAAAGTCACTCAGCAAAGCTGTAGTGACTAATAGCACGAGCGCTCTGCGCTGTTGCCTCCGGCGCACTAACACTCCCAGCAATGCTGGTGTGTGTGTGCGCGCTTGCCCGGGGACACAGAGTACCTTAATGTAGCAGGGCCTGTCCCTGACGATACTCAGCTCCATATCCAGCAGGTTCTCTGGGTCTGTGGATGGAGCCCGGTCTCAGTGCCTGGAGACCTGTAAGATCCCACTTCGCCCAGAGCCCTGAGGGGGGATGGGGAAGGAAAACAGCATGTGGGCTCCAGCCTCCGTACCCGCAATGGGTACCTCAACCTTACAAACCGCAAGTGAGGTGAGAAGGGAGCATGCTGGGGACCCCATATGGGCCCACTTTTCTTCCATCCGACATAGTCAGCAGCTGCTGCTGACTAAACAGTGGAGCTATGCGTGGATGTCTGACCTCCTTCGCACAAAGCAGAAAACTGGTGAGCCAGTGATCCCACTGGTGAGCCAGTGATCCCACTGGGGGTGTATAGCCAGAAGGGGAGGGGCCTTACACTTTTTAGTGTAATGCTTTGTGTGGCCTCCGGAGGCAGTACTATACACCCAATCGTCTGGGTCTCCCAATGGAGCGCCGAAGAAAGAAGCCGTTGCGTATTATATAGTATATACAAGGTATAGCCCCCCAGAGTCATTGGCAATCAATTGCACGACTGATCGATAGTAGGATGGAGCGACCTTACCTGGTGGGTGCCGGTGGAGATATGAGGCGGAGGTGTGGATGCCGGGAGTCTTCAGGAGGTTTATAAGTGGCAGGTAAAGTTCACAAATAATCTTTCCAATCCGGAGAAGGAGCTGAGGAACAGCGGAGCAGAGGTCACTGTCAGTAATTATTAAACATGCCCTAATTATTACAGCCGTGTAAAAGGGGAGTGCGGCTCTGAATGCCGCCGCTTGCACAACGCTTGGCTTAACCTCAAGCGGCTCATTACATCTGTTGACAATGTGTGTCGCCTTGTTGCACTGGGCAGAGAGTCTCCGGCACACAATGGCCGGGCGGGCGGACGCACACAAAGTGGTGTTGTTCTGCGGAGCCTACACACAGCAGAACATTGCATCCCATTATCAGGGGAAAGCAGCGACTGTTTGGAGACATTCGAGAAAAAGGTTCTTGCATTTATGGTGGATAAGAAGGATGCCCGAGCAGTAAAAGGCAGAGGCAGAACTGCCGGGGACGGAGGCAGAGCCTCAGATCTGAGTGCCAGGGAAGTGGATGCATCATACAGATATTTTGGAACGTTGCGCAGCAGCATGGCCGATATATAGTGGACACGTGATCGCTTTGCTGATAGGGGATAGTTTGAAGTCAACAAATCTGTAAAATGCACAGTTTTCCACCATTGCAATAAGTACAGGACACATAAAAAAATACTACACGTGGGGCAGTGTGCACTAAAGAGCTAGCACCGGCAACAGGCAAAGTTAGGGTCCACCAAAAATTTTGTGAGGCCGATTGCCATCTTTTGCCTTAAGCATCTCAAGTCTCTGATGGCTGGAGACCTTTGTGACTATGACTGTGACGGACCCACACAACCCTAGAACCAGAAAAATTCATGATAAAAATAAACATAAGATGTAAGGGAATGACTGATGTTGCCCTGGTGACTGATTTGGGGAGGCCTATTGCCATCTTTTGCCTTAAGCATCTTCGCTCTCTGGCAACCTTTTTGACTATGTCGCCCAAGGACCCGCAGAAACCTAGAACGAGAAAAATTAATGATAATCATAAACATAAGATAGAAGGGAGTGACCGAGACAGTCCTGGTGGCTGATTTTGGGAGGCCTATTGCCATCTTTTGCCTTAAGCATCTCAGGTTTCTCATGGCCGGAGACCTTTGTGATTATGTCGCTCAAGGACCCGCAGAAACCTTGAACCAGAAAAATTAATAACAATAAACATAAGATAGATGGGAATGGCTGACCACTTGTGAGTGGAGGTATACTGACACTGCCCTGGTGACTGATTTTAGGAGGCCTATTTTTGCCTTAAGCATCTCCGGTCTCTGGCAGGTGGAGACCTTTGTGACTATGTCGCCCAAGGACCCGCAGAAACCTAAAAGCAGAAAAATTAATGATAACCATAAACATAAGGGAGAAGGGAATGGCCGATACTGCCCTGGTGACTGATTTGGGGAAGCCTATTTCCATCTTTTGCCTTAAGCATCTCCAGTCTCTGGCAGGTGGAGACCTTTGTGACTATGTCGCCCAAGGACCCGCAGAAAAATTAATAATAACCATAAACATAAGGGAGAAGGGAATGGCCGATACTGTCCCAGTGGCTGATTTGGGGAGGCCTATTTCCATCTTTTGCCTTAAGCATCTCAGGTCTATCATGAACGGAGACCTTTGTGACTATGTCGCCCAAAGACCTGCAGAAACCTAGGAACAGAAAAATTCATGATGATCATAAACATAAGATATAAGAGAATGGCCGAGCACTTGTGAGTGAAGGTATACCAACACTGCCCTGATGGCTGATTTGGGGAGGCCTATTGCCATCTTTTGCCTTAAGCAGCTCCGGTCTCTCGTGGCTAGAGACCATTGTGACTATGTCGTCCAAGGACCCGCAGAAACCTTGAACCAGAAAAATGAATAATAACAATAAACATAAGCTAGATGGGAATGGCTGACTACTTGTTAGTGGAGGTATACTGACATTGCTCTGGTGGCTGATTTGGGGAGGCCTATTGCCATCTTTTGCCTTAAGCATCTCCGGTCTCTGGCAGGTGAAGACCTTTGTGACTATGTCGCCCAATGACCCGCAGAAACCTAGAAGCAGAAAAATTCATGATAACAATAAACATAAGGTAGAAGAGAATGGCCGATACTGTCCTGGTGGCTGATTTGGGGAGGCCTATTTCCATCTTTTGCCTTAAGCATCTCAGGTCTATCATGAACGGAGACCTTTGTGACTATGTCGCCCAAAGACCCACAGAAACCTAGGAACAGAAAAATTCAAGATGACCATAAACATAAGATATAAGAGAATGGCCGAGCACTTGTGAATGAAGGTATACCGACACTGCCCTTGTAGCTGATTTTGGGAGGCCTATTGCCATCTTTTGCTCTCGTAGCTAGAGACCTTTGTGACTATGTCGCCCAAGGACCTGCACAAACCTAGAAGCAGAAAAATTCAAGATGATCATAAACAAAAGATATAAGAGAGGCTGAGCACTTGTGAGTGAGGGTATACCAACACTGCCCTGATGGCTGATTTGGGGAGGCCTATTGCCATCTTTTGGCTTAAGCATCTCAGGTTTCTCATGGCCGGAGACCTTTGTGATTATGTCGCCCAAGGACCCTCAGAAACCTAGAACCAGAAAAATTAATGATAACAATAAACATAAGATAGATGGGAATGGCTGACCACTTGTGAGTGGAGGTATACCGACATTGCTCTGGTGGCTGATTTGGGGAGACCTATTGCCATCTTTTGCCTTAAGCATCTCTGGTTTCTGGCAGGTGGAGACCTTTGTGACTATGTCACCCAAGGACCCGCAGAAACCTAAAAGCAGAAAAATTAATGATAACAATAAACATAAGGGAGAAAGGACTGGCCGATACTGTCCTGGTGGCTGATTTGGGGAAGCCTATTTCCATCTTTTGCCTTAAGCATCTTAGGTCTATCATGGTCGGAGATATTATATTTATTATATATTTATATATAATATAGCGGTAATGGCCAATCACTTGCAAATGAAGGTATACCGACACTGCCCTGCGGCTGATTGGGGAGGAAAGAAGAATCAGACATGCTCAATCTTTTTTTTTTTAAAGAGAAACGGTGACTGACAACCACCTATTCCTCTACCCCTATTAGGAACACATGCACGCTCAGCCAAATCCAGCATGCATGTATATAAGAAAGATATGCAGAGAAAAAGATGTTGAACATTCATTTACAATTAAAGGGTTTGTCTACCGACACTTCTATATTGGTGGTTGTCTCATAGTGGTCGAGGGTGGGGGGGTAAAGGATGGCACATAGAAATGATGGGAGCCAAGGAAGGAACAATAAGAAAGTAATTGCAATCAAAAAAGCAAGAAATCAGACACAATCTGCTAAGATGCCCGCCTTTGGCACACATCCCCGTGCATAACATGGGGGCCGTGACCCATGAAAACATTGTACCACATGCACTTCCCTATTGAGCGACGTTCCTCCTTGAGAACACTTTGTGTTGGGTGATGACATAATTAGTGATATATGAACAAATGCCAAGGAAACGGCCTGAGCTGGCACCATTGGTGTTTATGCCACCGTGCCAACCGCTGCGAGCACTGGGAAAGTAACTCACGGATCCAGTCTATAAAGTGGTTTACACATTCTAGAACCGCTCTCATTCTTCTTCCTAAAGGCAGTATTGACAATAAAATTCTCACCAGATGTCGGTAACAACCCATCCAATCCACACAGGCAAAGAAATTAAACCATAGATATCCGGAAATGTGTAATAATGAGAAAAAGTATTGAACACGTTAAGAAAGAGTAATTAGAAAGAAATCCTGCCACTTAGTGCAAAATAATATCAGCTGGTCTATAAAAAGGTGTCTCATTAAAAACTGCCACACAAGAAACATCACATGATGGGTAAAACCAGTGAGCTGTGTCAAGACCTTTGCAAACTTATTGTTGCAAAACATACTGATAGCATTGGAGAATTTCTATTGAAGGTTCCTGTGAGCAGTGATGGGGCCATAATCCAGAAGAGGAATGAACATAATTTCACAATAAATCGTCCATGACCAGGTGCTCCCCGCAAGATTTCAGACAGAGAAGAGAAAAGACTTATCGGAAGAGTTGTCCAAGAGCCAAGAACCACCTGAGGAGAGCTACAGAAATGACCTGTAATCAATAGGTACGATTGTTTCACAGAAAACAATAAGTCATGCACTCCCCCTCTATGGCCTGTATGCACGCTCCTGTATGCACGCTCCTGTATGCACGCTCCTGTATGCACGCTCCTGATGCACGCTCCTGTATGCACGCTCCTGATGCACGCTCCTGTATGCACGCTCACCATGCAAGGCTCCACTGATGAACAAGAATCAGGTTCAAGTACATTTAAGTTTTCTTAACAACATTTAGACAAGTCTGTCAAATAGTGGGAAATATCAGGTCAGATGGGAGCAAAAATTAACTCTTTGGACACCATAATACACGCCAGGTCAAAAAGGCAAAACACCAACAGGGAAGTGTGGAGTTGGAAACATCATGGTGTGGGGCTGTTTTTCAGCATATGGTACTGGAAAGCGTCATATGA
Organism: Anomaloglossus baeobatrachus; assembly: GCF_048569485.1. Taxonomy (NCBI): domain Eukaryota; kingdom Metazoa; phylum Chordata; class Amphibia; order Anura; family Aromobatidae; genus Anomaloglossus; species Anomaloglossus baeobatrachus. The sequence goes on along the minus strand of NC_134362.1, from coordinate 197,864,798 downwards.
TTGAAGGATGCATGAACAAATGTATGGAGGAATTCTAGATACAAATCTGCTGCCATCTACCAGGATGATGAAGATGAAACGATGGTGGAAATTTCAGCAAGACAATGATCCCCAACACACAGCCAAAGAGACTACCAACTGGTTTCAGAGAAGGAAAATAAATCTGCCGAGCCGATCAACGGAGCTGAATCCAATAGAAATGTCTGGAAGCAACAAAACCTCAGAGTTCATACAAGGAGCCGGGACCTGCACAGGATGAGAAGAGTGTGTGGGTGGAAGAATGGGCCAAAATCCCACCTGAGCAATGCAGGTGATTAGTGTGGAAGAATGGGCCAAAATCCCACCTGAGCAATGCAGGTGACTAGTGTGGAAGAATGGACTAAAATCCACCTGTGCAATGCAGGCGACTAATGTGGAAGAATGGACTAAAATCCACCTGTGCAATGCAGGCGACTAGTATAGAAGAATGGACTAAAATCCACCTGAGCAATGCAGGCGACTAGTGTGGAAGAATGGTCTAAAATCCACCTGAGCAATGTAGGCGACTAGTGTGGAAGAATGGACTAAAATCCACCTGAGCAATGCAGGTGACTAGTGTGGAAGAATGGACTAAAATCCCTTCTGAGAAATGCAGGCGACTAGTGTGGAAGAATGGGCCAAAATCCACCTGAGCAATGCAGGTGACTAGTGTGGAAGAATGGGCCAAAATCCCACCTGAGCAATGCAGGCAATTAGTGTGGAAGAATGGGCCAAAATCCCACCTGAGCAATGCAGGCGACTAGTGTGGAAGAATGGGCCAAAATCCACCTGAGCAATGCAGGTGACTAGTGTGGAAGAATGGGCCAAAATCCCACCTGAGCAATGCAGGCGACTAGTGTGGAAGAATGGACTAAAATCCACCTGAGCAATGCAGGTGACTAGTGTGGAAGAATGGGCCAAAATCCACCTGAGCAATGCAGATGACTAGTCTGGAGAATGGACTAAAATCCACCTGAGCAATGTATGTGACTAGTGTAGAAGAATGGACTAAAATCCACCTGAGTAATGCAGGAGACTAGTGTGGAAGAATGGGCCAAAATCCCACCTGAGCAATGCAGGCGACTAGTGTGGAAGAATGGACTAAAATCCACCTGAGCAATGCAGGCGACTAGTGTGGAAGAATGGGCCAAAATCCACCTGAGCAATGCAGGTGACTAGTGTAGAAGAATGGGCCAAAATCCACCTGAGCAATGCAGGTGACTAGTGTGGAGCATGGACTAAAATCCACCTGAGCAATGCAGGCGACTAGTGTGGAGCATGGACTAAAATCCACCTGAGCAATGCAGGCGACTAGTGTGGAAGAATGGACTAAAATCCACCTGAGCAATGCAGGCGACTAGTGTGGAAGAATGGACTAAAATCCCTTCTGAGAAATGCAGGCGACTAGTGTGGAAGAATGGCCCAAAATCCCACCTGAGCAATGCAGGCGACTAGTGTCTCTATAGAGGAGGCATCTGGAGGCTTCATCACCAACAAAGGCTTTTGTATAAAGTATTAAATACATTTCAGTAAGTGTGCTCAATACTTTTTCCCCGGTGTCATTTCTCATTATTACATATCACTAAATTTATGGACACCTATGGTTTGATTTCTTTGCCTGTGCAGATTGGATGGGTTGCTACCGACATCTGGCGAGAAATTAATGTCAATAGCACCTTCAGAAATATATTTACTTAGACGTGTTCAATACTTATTTTACCGGCTGTATATTGATTAATATGGAAAATAAATGAAAGAAATGGAAAAAAAGGGGGGGGTGTTAAATTCCAGTTTGGGTTGGGGGCTCTCTGGTGATACCCCCATTGGCAATATGTTGTGAGAGCTCCAGAGTATCGCAACCTTCCAGCGTAGTGGAGTCTGGGAATACGTTGTAACATGAGGAAGTGATGATTGGAATCTCCACGGGGTTTTCCTTCACCTGATGATATCATTTATTGGCTGCAATGTGGAACCTGGCCACGTTCGTCATGTGCGTTACTTATTAGTTTCCTTGTGTGATTTGCAGCCAAGATCCCGATATCCTGACCTTAATAGTTGGTGTAGATCCCACTGTTGGATCCGCCACCATAAGGAGAAGGAACGGCGCAGCCCGACTGACGGGCAAGAGCTGCTCATCCGCAACAGTGCCGTAGTCTTGGACAGAATGCAGTCTGCCCTTCGACTCCTCTTGGCCATGGTCTTGTGGTAGGACGAAAAGTGGTCTCCCATTCTGGTGATCATGGGGGTCTTACGGATCCACTGGAGAGGTGGGAACTGTTGGGGAAGGTCCTACATCTGGGACCACGACGAGGGACTTGTGTCACAGCCGTGAGTTGATTGGAGCAGGCGGTCTATGAAGACAGTAAAGCGCTACGCCGCCCTCTTCGTCAGTGTCATAGACTTGAATGGGGGCACCATGGCGCATGCGCCACCTAAATCATTATAACGTACCATGGGGAACTTGAGTCTACCATTCTAGTTGCAAAGTTAAATCCGTAAAGAGTTGATTGGAGCAGCCGGTCTATAAAGACTGTAAAGCGCTACGCCACCCTCTTTGCCAGTGTCATAGACTTGAATGGGGCACCATGGCGTATGCGCCACATAAACGATAATAAATTACCACGGGGAACTTGTGTCTACCATTCTGGTTGCAAAGTCACAGCTGTGAGGAGTTGATTGGAGCAGCCGGTCTATGAAGACAGTAAAGCGCTATGCCGCCCTCTTCGTCAGTGTTATAGATTTGAATGGAGCACCATGGCGCATGCGCCAACTGCCATTTAATTCTAAAGGTCCGCGATAAATCATAATAAATTACCATGGTGAACAGGTGTCTACTATTCTGGATGCAAAGTCACAGCCGTGAGGAGTTGATTGGAGCAGCCGGTCTATGACGACAGTAAAGCGCTTCACAGCACTCTTCTTCAGTCTCATAGACTTAAATGGGGGCACCATGGCGCATGCACCACCTAAACCATAATAAATTACCATGGGGACCTTGTGTCTAGTTGCAAAGTCACAGCCGTGAGGAGTTGATTGGAGTAGTCAGTCTATGAACGCAGTAAAGCGCTACGCTGCTCTCTTCGTCAGTGTCATAGACTTGAATAGAGGCACCATGGCGCATGCACCACAGGAAACTTGTGTCTACCATTCTAGTTGGAAAGTCACAGCCGTGAGAATTTGGTTGGAGCAGCCGGTCTATGAAGACAGTAAAGCGCTACCGCCCTCTTCGTCAGTATCATAGACTTGAATAGGGCACCATGGCGCATGCGCCACCTAAACCATAATAAAGTACCATGGGGAACTTGTGTCTACCATTCTGGTTGCAAAGTCTTAGCCGTGAGGAGTTGATTGGAGCAGCCGGTCTATGAAGACAGTAAAGCACTACGCCGCCCTCTTCGTTAGTGTCATAGACTTGAATGGGGGCACCATGGCGCATGCGCCAACTGCCATTTAATTTTAAAGGTCTTCTATAAACCATAGTAAATTATGGGGAACTTGTTAGAAGCACATTGGTCACACCGCTCCAAAGTAAACTGTTATTTATTTTTTCTTCTTTACCTTTACATCAAGAATTTGCTGATGTTCCCAAAACCATTCTTGAATTCGAAGAATTAGAATCCAGTGGTTTATCGCTGTGTTTATTGCTATATATCACCATTAAATTATGCAGACATGATACGGGAGATGCGTTGTTCTATCTTGCACTTAGCATGTAGACTTTGACAAGTGAAATTACTGGGTTACGTATAAACCAGCTGAACACGACTTATTCCTGTTATCACCGCTAAATGCTTCACTTCAGATAAGGCATCAACAACCTGCCGAGCGTCTCCATCCACCGAGCGCAGGAAGACGGAGCATCCACAGAGGATATAACAATTATTATTATTATTATTATTGGAAAAATGCACAAAAAATAATTCATTGCATTTTATTAAAAGCAGCAGAGTCAGGAAATAAATAAGATGGCAGATTTTATATATATATATATATATATATATATATATATATATATATATATATATATATATATGTATAGATAGATAGATAGCTATAGCACCTATAGCACAGATAAGTCACAGGACTTACGTCCGATAGTAACACACCTATCAGATGTTATGTCCATGGCTTTATATACTGCAGAGGTGATACAGAGACATATCTGCTGCTCCTCTGTACAAGAATATAACTACTATAATTCTGTCCCTATGTACAAGAATATAACTACTATACTACTGCTCCTCTGTACAAGAATATAACTACTATAATACTGCTCCTCTGTACAAGAATATGACTACTATAATACTGCTCCTCTGTACAAGAATATGACTACTATAATACTGCTCCTCTGTACAAGAATATAACTACTATAATACTGCTCCTCTGTACAAGAATATAACTACTATAATACTGCTCCTCTGTACAAGAATATAACTACTATAATACTGCCCCTATGTACAAGAATATAACTACTATAATACTGCCTCCTATATACATGAGTATAACTACTATAATACTGCCCCTATGTACAAGAATATAACTACTATAATACTGCTCCTCTGTACAAGAATATAACTACTATAATACTGCCCCTATGTACAAGAATATAACTACTATAATACTGCCCCTATGTACAAGAATATAACTACTATAATACTGCCCCTATGTACAAGAATATAACTACTATAATACTGCCCCTATGTACAAGAATATAACTACTATAATACTGCCCCTATGTACAAAAATATAACTACTATAATACTGCTCCTATGTACAAGAATATAACTACTATAATACTGCCCCCTATGTATAAGAATATAACTACTATAATACTGCCCCTATGTACAAGAATATAACTACTATAATACTGCCCCCTATGTACAAGAATATAACTACTATAATACTGCCCCTATGTACAAGAATATAACTACTATAATACTGCCCCTATGTACAAGAATATAACTACTATAATACTGCCCCTATGTACAAGAATATAACTACTATAATACTGCCCCTATGTACAAAAATATAACTACTATAATACTGCTCCTATGTACAAGAATATAACTACTATAATACTGCCCCCTATGTATAAGAATATAACTACTATAATACTGCCCCTATGTACAAGAATATAACTACTATAATACTGCCCGCTATGTACAAGAATATAACTACTATAATACTGCCCCTATGTACAGGAATATAACTACTATAATACTGCCCCCTATGTACAAGAATATAACTACTATAATACTGCCCCTATGTACAAGAATATAACTACTATAATACTGCCCCCTATGTACAAGAATATAACTACTATAATACTGCCCCTATGTACAAGAATATAACTACTATAATACTGCCCCTATGTACAAGAATATAACTACTATAATACTGCCCCTATGTACAAGAATATAACTACTATAATACCGCCCCTATGTACAAGAATATAACTACTATAATACTACCCCCTATGTACAAGAATATAACTACTATAATACTGCCTCTATGTACAAGAATATAACTACTATAATACTGCCCCTATGTACAAGAATATAATTACTATAATACTGCCCCTATGTACAAGAATATAATTACTATAATACTGCCCCTATGTACAAGAATATAATTACTATAATACTGCCCCTATGTACAAGAATAAAACTACTATAATACTGCCCCTGTATATAAGAATAAAACTAATATCATATGTGTCCCCATCTACCCAATTTTTCGAGTAAGGTAATCTTCTCTGATGAGTCTAATTTTCAGCTTTGCCCAACACCTGGTCATCTAATGGTTAGACGGAGACCTGGAGAGGCGTACAAGCCACAGTGTTTTGCACCCACTGTGAAATTTGGTGGAGGATCGGTGATGATCTTGGGATGCTTCAGCAAAGCTGGAATTGGGCAGATTAAATTTTGCGTAGGACGTATGAATCAAGCCACACACAGGGTTAACCCGGAAAAACAGCTGCTTCCTTCTGCTCAGGCAATGTTCCCTAACTCTGAGGACTGGTTTTTCCAGCAGGACAATGTGCCATGACACACAGCTAGGTCAATTAATGTGTGGATGAAGGACCACCACATCAATATCCTGACATGGCAGCCCAATCTCCAGACCTGAACCCCATTGAAAACCTCTGGAATGCAATCAAGAGGAGGATGGATAGTCACAAGCCATCAAACAAAGAAGAACTGCTTACATTTTTGCACCAGGAGTGGCATAAGGTCACCCAAAATCAGTGTAAAGACTGGTGGAAAGCGACGCATGAAAGCTGGGATTAAATATCATGGTTATTCCACAAAATATTGATTTCTGAATCTTCCTGAGATAAAACATTATTAGTATTGTTGTTTCTAAATGATGATGAACTTGTTTTCTTTGCATTATTTGTGCATTGTTCTGTTCTTTTCACCATTTCTCATTTTCAGAAAATAAATACAAAATGTATTGCTTGGAAATTCGGAGACGTCAGGAGTTTATAGAATAAAAGAACAATTTACATTTTACTCAAAAATATAAAGAGAAAAATCAGAAAAACTGACAATTGTGCAGCGGTCTCTTAATTTTTGCCAGAACTGTGTATGTATATATATATATATATATATATATATATATATATATATATATATATATATATATATATATATATATCTATATATATATATCTCCAGTATATCCATGAACCCTCTGAACTCCCCCGGTGCCCGGCTACTTTGACAATATATAATCTAAATGATCCCGCAGCCTTGTTCATTTCCATCCATTGCTACACAATAAAGCAATAAACATGTACCTGGAGAGGAGACGAGGAGGAAAGTCACCCCGGTGACTGCTCGAATTAAAGCGGCTTCGGAGCGTATATGGTAGCGGTCACCATAAGTCATACCCTTACATAGAGGAGGGCGCGAGTCGGAGGAATTCGGATGAGCAGGATGGTCCATGTGATGGTGCAGGATCCAGGACAATGACCTTCTGTTACTGCCAGCCTCACATTTCACAGTCGCTATGCTCTGCCGACATCGGAGCGGCTGGGAAGCCTCACCGTGTATCATTGCAAATCACGAGTAAGTCATGCAAGGTGAAAATCAAATTTTCGTAAGGATTCTTCACATTTTTTTTGCCCACCCAGTTCCTGGTAAAGACAGATACAAAACAGTATTCTTTCTGCTCCTGGCCACCACTAGAGGGAGCTTTGTGCATACAGCATAATCATTGGCCTCTGTAGTAAATCAGTACACAGTAAGCTCTTGAGCTCCCTCTAGAGTTGACACTGGGCAGCCACAATACACTTGCTACAATGAGGCTGAAAACATCACTGCTGCAGCCAATGATCGGCAGGAAGTATAGAGACTGCTGGGGGACAAAAGAAGCATTTTGTATGGTGAATATTCATTTATTGCTTTACACCATTCTGATTTTTTTCTAGGTGGCTGCACAAACTCATTATTGGAAGTGTAGATCTGAATATATATATATATACAGAGAAAGAGAGGTGTGTGTATGTATATATACAGTCATATGAAAAAGTTTGGGCACCCCTATTAATGTTACCCTTTTTTCTTTATAACAATTTGGGTTTTTGCTATTTCAGCTTCATATATCTAATAACTGATGGACTGAGGAATATTTCTGGATTGAAATGAGGTTTATTGTACTAACACAAAATGTGCAATCCGCATTTAAACAAAATGTGACCGGTGCAAAAGTATGGGCACCCTTATCAATTTCTTGATTTGAACACTCCTAACTACTTTTTACTGACTTACTAAAGCACTAAATTGGTTTTGTCACCTCATTGAGCTTTGAACTTCATAGGCAGGTGTATCCAATCATGAGAAAAGGTATTTAAGGTGGCCACTTGCAAGTTGTTCTCCTATTTGAATCTCCTATGAAGAGTGGCATCATGGGCTCCTCAAAACAACTCTCAAATGATCTGAAAACAAAGATTATTCAGCATAGGTGTTCAGGGGAAGGTACAAAAAGTTGTCTCAGAGATTTAAACAGTCAGTTTCCATTGTGAGGAACATAGTAAGAAAATGGAAGAACACAGGTACAGTTCTTGTTAAGCCCAGAAGTGGCAGGCCAAGAAAAATATCAGAAAGGTAGAGAAGAAGAATGGTGAGAATAATCAAGGACAATCCACAGACCACCTCCAAAGACCTGCAGCATCATCTTGCTGCAGATGGTGTCAATGTGCATCGGTCAACAAAACAGTGCACGTTGCACAAGGAGAAGCTGTATGGGAGAGTGATGTGAAAGAAGCCGTTTCTACAAGCATGCCACAAACAGAGTCGCCTGAGGTATGCAAAAGCACATTTGGACAAGCCAGTTACATTTTGGAGGAAGGTCCTGTGGACTGATGAAACAAAGATTGAGTTGTTTGGTCATACAAAAAGGCGTTATGCATGGAGGCAAAAAAACACGGCATTCCAAGAAAAGCACTTGCTACCCACAGTAAAATTTGGTGGAGGTTCCATCATGCTTTGGGGCTGTGTGGCCAATGCCGGCACCGGGAATCTTGTTAAAGTTGAGGGTCGCATGGATTCAACTCAGTATCAGCAGATTCTTGACAATAATGTGCAAGAATCAGTGACGAAGTTGAAGTTACGCAGGGGATGGATATTTCAGCAAGACAATGATACAAAACACCGCTCCAAATCTACTCAGGCATTCATGCAGAGGAACAATTACAATGTTCTGGAATGGCCATCCCAGTCCCCAGACCTGAATATCATTGAAAATCTGTGGGATGATTTGAAGCGACGGTCCATGCTCGGCGACCATCAAACTTACCTGAACTGGAAATGTTTTTTAAACAGGAATGGTCAAATATACGGTAGCTTCATCCAGGATCCAGGAACTCATTAAAAGCTACAGGAAGCCACTAGAGGCTGTTATATTAATGTCACTTTTATGTTGAGGTGCCCATACTTTTGCACCGGTCAAATTTTGTTTAAATGCGGATTGCACATTTTCTGTTAGGACAATAAACCTCATTTCAATCCAGAAATATTACTCAGTCCATCAGTTATTAGATATATGAAACTGAAATAGCTGCTGCAAAAACCCAAATTGTTATAAAGAAAAAAGGGTAACATTAATAGGGGTGGCCAAACTTTTTCATATGACTGTATATATATATATGTCACGGATGACAGACAGTCCCATGGTGTCTGGCTATAGAAGGTCACAGCCTTCAGCTGCGCAAACTGCTCTCTCATCTTTAATCATTCCTGCTTCTTGGTTTTCATCCCTTTCCCTTTAGGACCTTGCAGAGTTACTCACCTTTTCAGCTGCTTTTCATCAACACTTCCCTTGGTGTTTTTATAGACCTTCACTTCCTATTACTCTGTGCTGGTGATAGGTCTTATACCAATAACTAGTCTTCAGTGCAAGCAGGCGGCTTGTATTCATCTGGGAAATCTTTGTTGTTGTTGCAGTTCCTCTCCCTGAGTCATCTGGAGATAAGTTATTTGTTCTTTTTTCCTGTTTGTTATCCCTGTGTCTTCTTTAGAACTTAGTAGGGTTGACAAAGCGCTCATCCCATCCATTTCCTACCTTGGGCCTATTTCAGGGTCAGCCATCCTGCTCAGCACATAGGTATGGAACCTGGTGGTGAGGGAAGTCAGGGTCAGGTATCCTGCTCGGCACATAGGTCCGGAACCTATCTAGGGTGGTGAGGGAAGCCAGGGTCAGGTATCCTGCTCAGTGCATAGGTGTGGAAACTATCTAGGGTGGTGAGGGAAGCCAGGGACAGGTATCCTGCTCAGCAAATAGGTATGGAACCTATCTATGGTGATGAGGGAAGCCAGGGCAGGTATCCTGCTCGGCGCATAGGTGCGGAACCTATCTAGGGTGGTGAGGGAAGCCAGGGGTCAGGTATCCTGCTCGGAGCATAGGTGCCGAACCTATCTAGGGTGGTGAGGGAAGCCAGGGTCAGGTATCCTGCTCGGCACATAGGTGCGGAACCTATCTAGGATGGTGAGGGAAGCCAGGGTCAGGTATCCTGCTCGGCAAATAGGTATGGAACCTATCTATGGTGATGAGGGAAGCCAGGGCAGGTATCCTGCTCGGCGCATAGGTGCGGAACCTATCTAGGGTGGTGAGGGAAGCCAGGGGCCGGGTATCCTGCTCGGCACATAGGTGCGGAACCTATCTAGGGTGGTGAGGGAAGCCAGGGGCCGGGTATCCTGCTCGGCACATAGGTGTGGAACCTATCTAGGTTGATGAGGGAAGCCAGGGTCAGGTATCCTGCTCGGCGCATAGGTGTGGAACCTATCTAGGGTGATGAGAGAAGTCAGGGTCAGGTATCCTGCTCGGCGCATAGGTGTAGAACCTATCTAGGGTGATGAGGGAAGTCAGGGTCAGGTATCCTGCTCGGCGCATAGGTGTGGAACCTATCTAGGGTGATGAGGGAAGCCAGGGCCAGGTATCCTGCTCGGTGCATAGGTGTGGAACCTATCTACGGTGATGAGGGAAGCCAGGGTCAGGTATCCTGCTCGGTGCATAGGTGCAAAACCTATCTAGGGTGGTGAGGGAAGCCAGGGCCAGGTATCCTGCTCGGCACATAGGTATGGAACCTATCTAGGGTGGTGAGGGAAGCCAGGGTCACGTATCCTGCTCGGCGCATAGGCGCAGAACCTATCTAGGGTGGTGAAGGAAGCCAGGGTCACGTATCCTGCTCGGCGCATAGGTGCAGAACCTATCTAGGGTGGTGAGGGAAGCCAGGGTCAGGTATCCTGCTCGGTGCATAGGTGCAGAACCTATCTAGGGTGGTGAGGGAAGCCAGGGTCAGGTATCCTGCTCGGTGCATAGGTGTGGAACCTATCTAGTGTGGTGAGGGAAGCCAGGGCTCAGCGGAAGGTTTGGTCAGGGGGTCACCATCTTCCATCTATGTAAGTAGCTGGATCACTGCGTTATTTTTTTTTTTTACATTGCAATTTACAGTGATGTGTGGACGAGTGAATCTGGTGGGTGAAAAGTCCAAGATTTATTAGAAAGTATTGATTTCTGCCATTGTCACTTATGTGTCGTGCACGGTGAGGTTACACATTTTATTGTTTGCAGACAGCGAAGACTGTGATTGTGGCCGCAGCAGATGTGATGTCAGTCGTCTACTGCACAAGGGTCCATGGTCAAATAAAAGACTTGAAAGGGAAAGGACTGGGGATCAGCGAACCTGAATGGTAAAATTTGGGGTTCGTACTGGATATCTGGTGTTTGGGATTTGAACTAAAAAAACAGACTTTTCACTGAGGTCCGTGTCAGAGTTCGGGTATTGATTGTATGCTAATAAGGTTTGTGCAGCGCAGCCAATCAACAAGCTTTTCGGCATGGGGAAGATGCCTGTACGCTGCTGCAAACAAAAGAAATAATAAAAAATAACATGGGCTCCCCCCTATTTCTGATAACCAGCCAAGGTGAAGCAGACAGCTGGGGGCTGTAAGTATCAGGCTGGGAAGGTCAATGGTTATTTGGCCCCCCCCCAGCCTAAAAATAGCAGCCCGCAACTGCCTCAGAAGTGGCACCTGCAATTCTGGTGTTGTGCTTTAGCTGTTCCTGATGGCCCTGGTGCAACCTCAAAAGCAGCCTTGGGTGCCATTAAAAATGTTGTATTGTTTACCTTATACAGTCTCTGAGTTGCGCTATTGTCAGCTGCAAAATGAGCTGAGAATCTGCCAGTGAGCTCGCTCTGATGGGTAAGTGGATGACTTTTATCTTCAGTCTTCTGATAAGAAATCTGTGGAGAGAAAAGCGCATATAGGGTCTTACCCCAGTATATAAGGGGTGGGAGGAGGGTGAAACTACTCACCAGATGTCGTTGTGAGAGTCACAACAACTGTATTCGCATGTAGAATCTGATCCAAGGCTGCAGCCACCCAATTGGCAGATAACAGAGAGCAAAAGAGAAGGGTGTTTGATACTGCGCCAAAGGATCACAGGAACAGATGTTTAGATTAATGCATCTTTATTTCATCCAGGTCTACGCGTTTCCGGAGCCACTGCCCCCTTCCTCAGGACCGTCAGGAAAGACAAAACATCAAATCTGTCCTGGTGGACACCAGCATGCAGATAAATAGACAAGATAACATCATGACACCACCCCTTCTTGAAAAAAAGGGGTGGGAGGAAACAGTAAAAAAAAAAAAAAAAAATGTCCATGCTGATGTACTAAATGTATCTTTACAAATAAAATTAAACCATGACTGGTATCACATAATCGCAAATGTCAGTCAGGATACACATATTGGGTCAAGAAAAATAATAAATTATGAAAAACCAAAAAACCTGTGTTTGTTCAGTGAAATGTACAAAAATATATATGAATTTATATATTCCATAGTGTATATATGTCAACATGTGTGTTTTATACATATGAATCTGCAATCAACAGAAGAGAGTCAAGAACCCACTCCTGTCGGGCGTTCAAATGATCACCATACATAATATGTATGGTGATCATTTGAACGCCCGACAGGAGTGGGTTCTTGACTCTCTTCTGTTGATTGCAGATTCATATGTATAAAACACACATGTTGACATATATACACTATGGAATATATAAATTCATATATATTTTTGTACATTTCACTGAACAAACACAGGTTTTTTGGTTTTTCATAATTTATTATTTTTCTTGACCCAATATGTGTATCCTGACTGACATTTGCGATTATGTGATACCAGTCATGGTTTAATTTTATTTGTAAAGATACATTTAGTACATCAGCATGGACATTTTTTTTTTTTTTTTTTACTGTTTCCTCCCACCCCTTTTTTTCAAGAAGGGGTGGTGTCATGATGTTATCTTGTCTATTTATCTGCATGCTGGTGTCCACCAGGACAGATTTGATGTTTTGTCTTTCCTGACGGTCCTGAGGAAGGGGGCAGTGGCTCCGGAAACGCGTAGACCTGGATGAAATAAAGATGCATTAATCTAAACATCTGTTCCTGTGATCCTTTGGCGCAGTATCAAACACCCTTCTCTTTTGCTCTCTGTTATCTTCAGTCTTCTGAGCATCTCTCAGGTGATTTATGACCACAGGAAAGTTAACCTGAACTTTGTGGTCATCAAAAAGGAGCTCAGAAGAAGGAAGATAAGTCATAAACTCCTCTGTCAGGACCAGCTCACTGGTGGATTCTCAGTTAGCTCATGTTGTAGCTTAAAGTAATTACATGCATTTCAGCACTGTCATGTTAGTTATGTGTGGAGATCTGACTATAACCATGAGAGCAGAACAGGCAATCACCTGACAACTCCTCTAACTGTAAAAGTAGGTGCTATAATGTTTTGTGCCCTAACCAGGGACCTGTCAACGTTCATATTTTAGAAAATACTTCTATTCTCAATTAAGTATTTCCAGTACATTTTTTATTCATTTTATTGTGAAGCTCCTGATGATGATTAATCGTGGCGAAACGTATAGAGGTTTTTCTCCACAATTAGTCTGTGGAGCTCCTGATGATGATTTATCGTGGCGAAACGTATAGAGGTTTTTCTCCACAATTAGTCTGTGGAGCTCCTGATGATGATTTATCGTGGCGAAACGTATATAGGTTTTTCTCCACAATTAGTCTGTGGAGCTCCTGTTGATGATTAATCGTGGCGAAACGTATAGAGGTTTTTCTCCACAATTAGTCTGTGAAGCTCCTCATGATGATTAATCGTGGTGAAACGTATAGAGGTTTTCCTCCACAATTAGTCTGTGGAGCTCCTGATGATGATTAATCGTGGCGAAACGTATAGAGGCATTTCTCCACAGTTAGTCATTAAAAACATATCTAACCTCTATGTACACAAATATAGTCCGCACTTACCGTATGTGATGGGTCTGTGCAGTCTTGTCACCTCCAGCCTCATACTGATCCCTATAGGAAGGAAATCTCTGACATTAGGGCTTCATCTTCTCAAAGTAAGTGCGGTTGAAGAGCTTACAATTTAGCAGTTTTGTCCTCCTGTGATTCTTGCATTAGACAGGTCGGTACAATGAGCGTATTATTATATAACTATAGGAAACACAAGCCGTCACCACTAAGACTCAATTGTGCTGTGAAAGGTGTTGTGTAACCGGCTACAATCATGGCTACAATAGAAGTAAAGTGTCAGCGAGTCAGTAAATTTCTTACATTCATATCTGAGTGACACCCTATAATACCGCCACCATACGTGGCACGTGCGCTGCCATCACTAAGGCCGTCATTGCTTATAAAAAATACTGCAATACCATAGTAGTACGATTACTGATCTATGACTCCCGGCGCCGGCCTGAGCTTCATAAGAGCACCAAGATGGCGGCAACGGGGGGCTTCCGTGGGCCATCAGCCGTTGTCAGAGATTGACACTTAAATGGTTAATGAATCGGCGCGAACTGTTGCACCAGTACATGACATAAGAGGACTTACCTGTACGTCCTATGGAAGGAACGGGTTAACACACTGAAACGTAAACTGGTAACAAACTTTTTGAAAAGTTTTATAAAGTTTTAAAAAGTTTTAAAAAGTTTTATAAAGTTTTATAAAGATTTTGAAAAGTTTAGTAGTTTTCATTGATGACCCCCTGAAAAGGAAGGGGCAGAAGTGCTCGGCTTATCCGAGTGGTTTACGGGGGGTGTCAGGACCCAAACGTGCGGCACATTTTGCTTAGTTTTTTTACAATAGGTCCTTTGGATCCATCAAGACAATGGCCGCGGTCAGATGTATACCTCACGATGAGCATAGGCACAAAGGCTTTGTGCAAGTAGCCACACTGAGGCTTTCTATAGCCGGTTTGATCTCAGGTTGCAACCGATGCACCAGCAAGGACAGGATGAGCATTAGCCATTAAAATAAAATTCTTTAATTTAGCAAAAAGACTACAAAATATATTCATTGTGCAAATGTAGAATTAATGAATACAGACCTTGTAAAGTGCTGCAGAAGAAGCCACGTCTTAAAGATAATTGTTATGACACTTTCTACCCCATTGTCCCTTTTATATAAAGACTCTTCGTCCGAAAATATAATAGACTGATTATCCTGTACAGAAATATCATTCTAACACTTTCTGCCCCTGTTGTCCTATTTTCTCAGTTGTTTTTTTTTTTTTCAAAGCAGAAGTTTGTGCTCCAGAGCTGCACTTCCTACTATAAAAAAAATGGAGCACGGGGCTCTGCTCACATCTGCGTTTCCAATGTATACATCCTTCTGAAAGTAAATGGTTTGTTTACCTTTGGGGACATTATTTTATTTTTTTTACATAAATCATGCATTTGGGTTTAAAAATATATATTTTTTGCAATTGGGTTTTGTTACAAATTTTGCACCGTTTTAGTTTTACAGGCGCATTCAACTTTGATGTGGTCATAAATCAGCTGAAAAGAGCTCCGAAGAGAGAGAAAAGTCTCTCCGTCTGGCAGAATGAACTCACTAATGACCCCTCAGTTGACTCGTCCTGCGTCGGAGTGAACTCACTGAAGACCTCTCAGTTGACTCGTCCTCCGTTAGAATGAACTCCCTAATGACCTCTCAGTTGACTCATCCTGCGTCAGAATGAACTCACTGATGACGCCTCAGTTGACTCGTCCTGCGTCAGAATGAACTCACTGATGACTTCTCAGTTGACTCATTCTGCGTCGGAATGAACTCACTAATGACCTCTCAGTTGACTCGTCCTGCGTCAGAATGAACTCACTAATGATCTCTCAGTTGACTCGTCCTGCGTCAGAATGAACTCACTAATGATCCCTCAGTTGACTCATCCTGCGTCAGAATGAACTCACTAATGATCTCTCAGTTGACTCATCCTGCGTCAGAATGAACTCACTAATGATCCCTCAGTTGACTCGTCCTGCGTCAGAATGAACTCACTAATGACCTCTCAGTTGACTCGTCCTGCGTCAGAATGAACTCACTAATGACCACTCAGTTGACTCTTCCTGCGTCAGAATGAACTCACTAATGACCTCTCAGTTGACTCGTCCTGCGTCAGAATGAACTCACTGATGACTTCTCAGTTGACTCATTCTGCGTCGGAATGAACTCACTAATGACTTTTCAGTTGACTCGTCCTGCGTCAGAATGAACTCACTAATGACCTCTCAGTTGACTCATCCTGTGTCAGAATTAACTCACTGATGACCTCTCAGTTGACTCATCCTGCGTCAGAATAAACTCACTAATGACCTCTCAGTTGACTCATCCTGCAGCCAAATAAAGTATTTGTAAAAACTAAAACGGTGCAAGATTTTTAAAGAAAATGGCTTTTAAAAATGGCAGATAATAATTACGAATGGCACGGCGAGCTCACTGATGAAGTCTCAGTCGACTCATTTTGCAGCCAGCAATAGATAGCAACATAGAAGCTAAAGAAGGCAACGTTTTTAATGGAAGCCAATTGCAAAAATGATTCTTAGACCCAATTACATGCATTTAAGCAAAAAAAATTACAAAAATGTCCGCAGAAAGGTAGAAAAAACCAACGCAGGGTCCGGAAACAAGCGTCACCCGTTAGACCCCACTGTCAATAATGGTTTCCGTCATGGTGTATGGTATTTTTAGCCTGAGCCTCCGACACAGATGTGAACAGAGCCCTAAAAAAAAGACAATTTGCTACTGGTAGGGTTTGGTTCTGCGATCAGCCGGCTACTTCCCGGGGTCATCGGTGTGGGAGGAGGAGTTGACGTCGCAGTAAGTGAGGCCGTATCCGATGACGGGGTCCGGCTGCAGGAAGCCGTCGCTGCCCCCCGCGTTTTTCAGGGCGCCGCTGTACAAAAGAGCTCGCAGTTCTTTCTTCTCGTTGGCCGCCGACTCCCAGACGACTTCTAGCTCTTCTTCCGCTTGTCTGAAAGTAAAAAAATAAATAAATAAAAAAAAAAAAATATATAATAAAATAAAAAAAAACATATATATATATATATATATATATATTATATATAATATATATATATATATATATATATTATATATAATATATATATATATATATATATATATCTCGGATTTATCAATGTATCCAGCCGAGATCTGCAGAAAATAGACGCTCATGAAGAGTCAATATAAATGATTTTCTCTGCCTCTGGGAAAGCTGGGTGCCTATCAGTATGGAGAACCCCTATGGCTCCGGTGGGGGGGGTCATCCTGCTCTTCCATAGGTTTATTGGTACAGACCCCGCAGATTTATCACATATGTGTCCTTCAGGAGCTCTGGAAATAACCGTATGAGCTGCGATGGTAAGCACCTGCCGTCCACAGAGTGATAAGGAGAGGTGACCTCTGATAAATGGCCTCCTGTACACGGCACTATAGGGGATTCCTATAGACTGAACTGTGATACTATAACACTCAGCATCTTCAGCCTACACTTTCTTTTAAAAAAAAAAAATTAAAAAAAAATGAAGGCCCCCCAACCCCCCCTCCCCCCCACACACCCATTTTTCATATCCAGCACAGGCACAGGAGCAGGCTACAACCCTCAGCTGTCTGTTGGTTATGAAAAATAGAAGGGATCCCACACTTTTTTTTTAAATTATTTTATTTTTATTTTTTTTTTAAAAAATGAAGTGGGTCTCCCCCATTTTTCTAAAATCAGCCGAGGTCCAGCAGACAACTGAGGGCTGATATAATTAAGGTGGGAAGGGCCATTGTTATTTGGCCCTTTCCAGCCTAACAATAGCAGCCCACAGCCACCCTAGAAGTGGTGCATCTATAAGATGCGCCAATTCTGGCGCTGGACCCGGCTCTCCCGATTGCCCTGGTGCGGTGGCAACTGGGGTAGTAAGGAATTAATAGCAGCCCATAGCTTCCACTAAGTCCTAGATTAGTGATGTCAGTGGTCTATAAGATACCCTCCATCACTAATCTGTAAATAAACACAAAACATCCAAAAATCCTTTGGAATAAAACACAAAAAACACCCTCTTTCACCACTTTATTATCCCCCAAACACCCCTCCAGGGCCAACGTAATCCACACGAGGTCCAACGGGAATTCAGCTCTGCTACATCTGTCCTCTCAACATGACTGCCCACTGTGAGTGCAGACAGAGCCGCAGTTGCGGGACCCGCAGTACGGCGTGTGTCGCGGCAGTGACGTCACGGTTCACAGCTGTGAGACTAAGGCTGTGACTGAAGTGAGCCGTGCAATCAGCGGTGATGTCACTCAGGTGAGTCCTCCAGCTGCGGCTCACTTCAGTCACGGCCTGATTTGCAGTCACAGGTGGAGGACTCCAGCTGTGACCGGAAATCACCTGAGTGACGACACCGCTGGTCGCGCGGCTCACGTCAGTCACTTGGGTGATTTGCTGTCACAGATGGAGGACTCCAGCTGTGGCTGCGGCTAACCTGAGTGACATCACCGCTGATAGCGCGACTCATCTCAGTTGCTGCATGGAGCTCACAGCGGGCAGTCATGTTCTATGGCACTCGCTATGAGCATCAGATGTAGCACTGCTGGAAGCGTCGTGGGACCTCGTGTGGATTACGTCGGACCTGGAGGGGTGTTTTGAGGGTTAATAAAGTGGTGAAAGAGGGGCCTTTTTTGTCTTTTATTTCAAATAAAGGATTTTTTGGGTGTATATTTTTAGTTTCACATACAGATTAGTGATGGGGGGTGTCTCATAGACGCCTGCCATGACTAATCTAGAACTTAGTGGCAGCTATGGGCTGCTAATAACTCCTTATTACCCCGATTGCCACCGCTCCAGGATAATCGGGAAAAGCCGGGTAAAGTCCCGGAACTGTTGCGTCTAATGGATGCGGAAATTCCGGGCGGCTGCTGGCTATTTTTTGGCTGGGGGCTCCCAATAATATGGGTCTCCCCAGCCTGAGAATACCAGCCCTCAGCTGTGAGGCTTTAACCTTGGCTGGGTATCAAAATTGTGGGGGACTGTACGCCGTTTTTTTAAAAAATTATTTATTTTACTGTATAGACCCACAAATAAACTGCAAGGTGCGCACAGAAAATCTGACTTCTCATAGACTTTGCTGGGAAGTGAAATGTCAAAACTTGCTGACAAAAAAAAAAAGCACCAAAACATGCAGCATGTGCATATAGCCTTACCTATAGACTGGACTGTGATACTATAAGTCTCAGCATCTTCTGCCTACACTGTGGGTTACATAGGGACTAAACACAGCGGGGCCCTAATATCGATCGGTCCTGATAAAGCAGGAGAATAAGGAGTGGGCGCCGGGCGTCACACTGGATGGCACCATCTCACTACTAGGTTTGCCATGTGGGCTGGTATTATAGGGTGCAGTCACTGGCATCGGGTCATCCAAGCTGTGGAGGTCCAACAGTGGAAAGGAGCGACTTACGAGTTACTACATATTAGATATTCCACCTATGTCTCTCCGGCTGTGGTGAACTACACGTCCCAGCATGCCAGGCCGCCTAGAGGACTACAGGGTGTAGACTCCTGGCAACAGATACAGCATAGAGCATACACTATAGATGGTGAGAGTTGTAGTGTCACAGTCTCGTCTATAGATAATGCATAGATGGTGGGTTACAGATGCTGGGAGTTGTAGTATCACCGCATCATTTATAGATATGACATGCAGTGTAGGGCAGAGATGCTGGGAGTTGTAGTATCACATCTATTTGCTACTTTTTGGTCCTTATTGCTCTGTTTTCTCCATACTGTGGATGTGACACATTTCTGCACCTTCGTCGCTGTGCTTTATTCTCTATGGTCTCGTGTCTGCACTCTCATCTCTGCACTCTCGTCTCTGCACTCCCGTCCCTGCTTTCTCGTCTCAGTGCCTCGTCTCTGCACTCTCTTCTCTGCACTCTCTTCTCTGCACTCTCTTCTCTGCACTCCCGTCCCTGCTTTCTCGTCTCAGTGCCTCGTCTCTGCACTCTCTTCTCTGCACTCTCGTCTCTGCACTCCCGTCCCTGCTTTCTCGTCTTAGTGCCTCGTCTCTGCACTCTCTTCTCTACACTCTCGTCTCTGCACTCCCGTCCCTGCTATCTCGTCTCAGTGCCTCGTCTCTGCACTCTCGAATCTGCTCTCATCTCTGTGCCTCGTCTCTACTCTCATCTCTGTGCCTCGTCTCTGCTCTCATCTCTGTGCCTCGTCTCTGCTCTCATCTCTGTGCCTCGTCTCTACAATCTCGTCTCTGCTCTCATCTCTGTGCCTAGTCCCTGCACTCGCCTCTCTGCTCTCATCTCTGTGCCTCGTCTCTGCTCACATCTCTGTGCCTCGTCTCTACACTCTCGTCTCTGCTCTCATCTCTGTGCCTAGTCCCTGCACTCGCCTCTCTGCTCTCATCTCTGTGCCTAGTCCCTGCACTTGCCTCTCTGCTCTCATCTCTGCACTCTCCTCTCTGCTCTCATCTCTGCGCTCTCATCTCTGATCTCATCTCTGTGCCTCGTTTCTGCACTCTCGTCCCTGCACTCTCCTCTCTGCTCTCATCTCTGCGCTCTCATCTCTACGCTCTCGTCTCTGCTCTTATCTCTGTGCCTCCTCTCTACGCTCTCGTCTCTGCTCTTATCTCTGTGCCTCGTCTCTGCACTCTCATCTCTGATCTCATCTCTGCTCTCATCTCTGCTCTCATCTCTGTGCCTCG
The DNA here is from genome assembly GCF_048569485.1 of Anomaloglossus baeobatrachus. Taxonomy (NCBI): domain Eukaryota; kingdom Metazoa; phylum Chordata; class Amphibia; order Anura; family Aromobatidae; genus Anomaloglossus; species Anomaloglossus baeobatrachus. The sequence goes on along the minus strand of NC_134362.1, from coordinate 197,844,225 downwards.
TCTCTGCACTCTCGTCCCTGCACTATCCTCTCTGCTCTCATCTCTGTGCTCTCATCGCTACGCTCTCGTCTCTGCTCTTATCTCTGTGCCTCCTCTCTACGCTCTCGTCTCTGCTCTCGTCTCAGTGCCTCGTCTCTGCACTCTCGTCTCTGCTCTCCTCTCTGGGCCTCGTTTCTGCACTCTCGTCCCTGCACTCTCCTCTCTGCTCTCATCTCTACGCTCTCATCTCTGCTCTTATCTCTGTGCCTCCTCTCTACGCTCTCGTCTCTGCTCTTATCTTTGTGCCTCGTCTCTACACTCTCGTCCCTGTACTCTCCTCTCTGCTCTCATCTCTACGCTCTCATCTCTGCTCTTATCTCTGTGCCTTGTCTCTGCACTCTCATCTCTGCTCTCCTCTCTGTGCCTTGTTTCTGCACTCTCGTCCCTGCACTCTCCTCTCTGCTCTCATCTCTACGCTCTCATCTCTGCTCTTATCTCTGTGCCTCCTCTCTGCACTCTGCTCTCGTCTCTGTGCCTCGTCTCTGCACTCTCCTCTCTGCTCTCTCATCTCTACGCTCTCATCTCTGCTCTTATCTCTGTGCCTCCTCTCTACGCTCTCGTCTCTGCTCTCCTCTCTGTGCCTCGTCTCTGCACTCTTGTCCCTGCACTCTCCTCTCTGCTTTCATCTCTGCGCTCTCATCTCTACGCTCTCCTCTCGGCTCTCATCTCTGTGCCTCCTCTCTACGCTCTCGTCTCTGCTCTCCTCTCTGTGCCTCCTCTCTACGCTCTCGTCTCTGCACTCTCATCCCTGCACTCTCGTCTCTGCTCTCATCTCTGCGCTCTCATCTCTACGCTCTCATCTCTACGCTCTCCTCTCGGCTCTCATCTCTGCGCTCTCATCTCCATGCTCTCGTCTCTGCTCTTATCTCTGTGCATCGTCTCTGCACTCTTGTCTCTGCTCTCCTCTCTGTGCCTCCTCTCTGCACTCTTGTCTCTGCTCTCCTCTCTGTGCCTCGTCTCTGCACTCTCGTCCCTGCACTCTCCTCTCTGCTCTCATCTCTGCGCTCTCATCTCTACGCTCTCCTCTCGGCTCTCATCTCTGTGCCTCCTCTCTACGCTCTCGTCTCTGCTCTCCTCTCTGTGCCTCGTCGCTGCGCTCTCCTGGGGATCTGATGGACGGGGATCCGCTGTCGCTGTGAGTGATTAATGATCCGCGCTCAGTTGCTCGCTGTCGTCTGGCGGATGATGAGGGATACAATGGGAGAGAACGCGGCGTGCTTGTGCTCTTCCATCAGCAGCGCGGCAGCGTTGCTGTCATTTGCTCGGTTGCTCAGTCTCGTCTCCGCAGCATCCTGTGCTCTGGGCAATTACCAAATTACTTCTACACTGCGTGTTCACAATCCGCGGCCGGGCGGCATTATGGGTAGGCTTTTTTCCTTCTTAAACTCGCAGCGATGAACATTTCTGGTGTCCTCAGATCGGGGGAGATTATGTAACACATCCTTATGGAAAGAATCAAGCGGGCACAACTGTCTGAACTAAACCGCCTCTCGGGTGTGCAAAGTGCAGCGCGCCGGGCGAGACGATGAGACGATATGGCATCAATTGGGTGGTAGTATGTGTATATTACAGCAGCAGGGTCCATATGGTATTGGTGCGGTAGTATATGTTTAGCACTTGGGTGGCAGTATCTGTAGATTACAGCAGCAGGGTGCATATAGTATTGGTGCGGTAGTATATGTTTAGTATTTGGGTGGTAGTATGTGTATATTACAGCAGCAGGGTGCATATAGTATTGGTGCAGTAGTATATGTTTAGTATTTGGGTGGCAGTATGTGTAGATTAAAGCAGCAGGGTCCATATGGTATTGGTGCGGTAGTAGATGTTTAGCACTTGGGTGGCAGTATGTGTAGATTAAAGCAGCAGGGTCCATATGGTATTGGTGCGGTAGTATATGTTTAGCACTTGGGTGGCAGTATCTGTAGATTACAGCAGCAGGGTGCATATAGTATTGGTGCGGTAGTATATGTTTAGTATTTGGGTGGTAGTATGTGTATATTACAGCAGCAGGGTGCATATGGTATTGGTGCGGTAGTATATGTTTAGTATTTGGGTGGTAGTATGTGTATATTACAGCAGCAGGGTGCATATAGTATTGGTGCAGTAGTATATGTTTAGCACTTGGGTGGCAGTATGTGTATATTACAGCAGCTGGGTGCATATGGTATTGGTGCAGTAGTATATGTTTAGTATTTGGGTGCTAATATGTGTAGACTACGGCAGCCAAGTTCATATGGTATGGGTGCTGTAGTATAGGTTTAGTACTTGGGTGGTAGTATGTGTATATTGTAGCAGCAGGGTGCATATAGTATTGGTGTGATAGTATATATTTAGTATTTGGGTGGCAGTACGTGTATATTACAGCACCCGGGTGCATATAGTATTGGTGCGGTAGTATAGGTTTACAATTTAGTTAGGCGTTTCTATATAATCTTGCAGCAGGGTGCATGTAGTAGTGGTGCGGTAGTATATATTTAGTATTTGGGTGGTAGTATATGTAGATTACAGCAGCCAGGTGCGTATAGTATTGGTGCGGTAGTATGTGTTTAGCATTTGGGTGGTAGTATGTGTATATTACAGCAGCCAAGTTCATATGGTATGGGTGCGGTAGTATAGGTTTAGTACTTGGGTGGTAGTAAGTGTATATTGTAGCAGCAGGGTGCATGTAGTAGTGGTGCGGTAGTATATGTTTAGTACTTGGGTTGCAGTATGTGTATATTACAGCGGCCGGGTGCATGTAGTATTGGTGCGGTAGTATATGTTTAGTGTTGGTGCAGCAGTGCTGTATGTTTCTATGTATAATGACGCCTCTGCCTATATTGGGGCACATATACAGTATATCTGACGTGTTAGCACATCCCGCATTTCTCCTGAATATTGGAGGGGTGCTAGAAGAGAACAGACCGCTGTAAGGAAACCTCAGGAGCCGTCCGTGCACCGGGAGGATTCGCCGCTCTCCACGAGGTCGCAGTCCGCAGGCTCCACGCGTCGGGTCTGCACTCCATATACGCGCACTATCAGGGACGTGGGATTGGCTGGCGGGATGATGTGTAGTCGCGGTGACTTGGCTGGCGCTGATGGATTGCTCTTATCTGATCCGCGATACTTTCTTCCTCCGAGGCTCCGCAGCCGCTCAGAGATAATAGGAAATAATGTACATAATCTAGTGCTGGGGAGACGGAGACACACCAGCCATCAGCAATCACCGGCACATTGCTCCATGCTCGGGAAATCACAAAAATGCAGCCAGATGTGTATGGCGGCTGATAATGACTGTGTGCATGCGGCTCTAAAAAAAAAATGGGGGCTTCAAAAGGATGACAATTCTATTACACTCGCGCTACACTGGAGGTGCGAAACAAGAAAAGAAAGGTTTATGCGCCCCCCCCAATGTGAGCGGCGATCAGTATCTGGAGCCTCCGGGCTGTGTAGCACGACTCGCCTGCTCTGCTCTCTGAGCTGTTCCTTTAATGATGGGGCAGAGTGCCTGTAACTTGCTCTGCCCGATCACAGAGAGAACTGTGAGGGCAAAAAAGGAAGCTGAACTATCAGCGATCAGGCTCCTGGTACAGGGGAAAGTCCAGAACCACTGGATCCCCTGGAAGCAGCATTAAGCCTTCCACTGACCTGCATGGAAGAGCTTAAAATGTATCACTTGTCAACCAGGGATCCTTAGGTCAACTCTTATCTACCATAGCTTCAGAGCCATTGATCCTTAGGTCACCTCTTCTCTTCCCTAGCCCACCAGGGATCCTATCATCACCTCATCTCTTCCCTAGCCCACCAGGGATCCTATCATCACCTCATCTCTTCCCTAGCCCACCAGGGATCCTATCATCACCTCATCTCTTCCCTAGCCCACCAGGGATCCTATCATCACCTCATCTCTTCCCTAGCCCACCAGGGATCCTATCATCACCTCATCTCTTCCCTAGCCCACCAGGGATCCTATCATCACCGCATCTCTTCCCTAGCCCACCAGGGATCCTATCATCACCTCATCTCTTCCCTAGCCCACCAGGGATCCTATCATCACCTCATCTCTTCCCTAGCCCACCAGGGATCCTATCATCACCGCATCTCTTCCCTAGCCCACCAGGGATCCTATCATCACCGCATCTCTTCCCTAGCCCACCAGGGATCCTATCATCACCTCATCTCTTCCCTAGCCCACCAGGGATCCTATCATCACCTCATCTCTTCCCTAGCCCACCAGGGATCCTATCATCACCGCATCTCTTCCCTAGCCCACCAGGGATCCTATCATCACCTCATCTCTTCCCTAGCCCACCAGGGATCCTATCATCACCTCATCTCTTCCCTAGCCCACCAGGGATCCTATCATCACCGCATCTCTTCCCTAGCCCACCAGGGATCCTATCATCACCGCATCTCTTCCCTAGCCCACCAGGGATCCTATCATCACCTCATCTCTTCCCTAGCCCACCAGGGATCCTATCATCACCTCATCTCTTCCCTAGCCAACCAGGGATCCTATCATCACCTCATCTCTTCCCTAGCCCACCAGGGATCCTATCATCACCTCATCTCTTCCCTAGCCCACCAGGGATCCTATCATCACCTCATCTCTTCCCTAGCCCACCAGGGATCCTATCATCACCTCATCTCTTCCCTAGCCCACCAGGGATCCTATCATCACCGCATCTCTTCCCTAGCCCACCAGGGATCCTATCATCACCTCATCTCTTCCCTAGCCCACCAGGGATCCTCTAGTTACCCCTTCTCTTCCCAAGACCACCATGGATCCCTTCGTCAGCGCTTCTTTGCCCTAGTTCCCCAGGGATCCTCTTGTCCCCTTTTCTCTGCTCTAGACCACCAGAGATTGTCTAGTCATCTGTTCTCTGCACCACACCACCAGGGATCCTCCCGTCACGTCTTCGCTGCTCTAAACCACCAAGGATCCTCATATCACCTTTTCTCTAGTTCACCAGGGATCTTCACAATCACCTCTTCTCTGCACCATACCACCAGGGATGCACATGTCACATCTTCTCTACCCTAGACCATAAGGGATCCTCACATTACCTTTTCTTTGCCCTAGTTCACCAGGGATCGTCTACCCTCTCTTCTCTGCCCCATTCTACCTGGGATCCTTACGTTACCTCTTCTCTGCACTAGCTCACCAGGGATACTCTGGTCCCCTCTTCTCTGCTCTAGACTACCAGAGATTGTCTAGCCCCCTCTTCTCTGCACCATACCACTAGGGATCCTCACTTCACCTCTTTTATGCCCTAGTTCACCAGGGATCTTCTCGTCCTCTGTTCTATGCTCTAGACCACCAGGGATCCTATCGTCCCCTCTTCTATGCCCTAGTTCAACAGGGATCCTCTCATCCCCTCTTTTATGCCCTAGTTCACCAGGGATCCTCACCTCTTCTACGCCCTAGTAGACAAGGGATCCTCTCGTCCCCTCTTCTCGGCTCTAGTTCACCAGGGATCCTTTTGTTCCCTCTTATCTGCTCTAGACCACCAGGGACTCTGCCGTCGCCTCTTCTCTGCACCATACCACCAGGGATCCTCACATCACATCTTCTCTGCCCTAGACCACAAGGTATCCTTACATTACCTTTTCTTTGCCCTAGTTCACCAGGGATCGTCTAGTCACCTCTTCTCTGCCCCATTCTACCAGTGATCTTTACGTTACCTACTCTCTGACCTGGAACACCAGTGATCCTTAAGTCACCGCTTCACAGCCCTAGTCCACCAGCGATCCTCACTTGTTTGCCCGCGACCACCAGGGATCCTTATTTTACCTTCTCTTTTACCCTAGACCACCAGGGATCCTGACATTAACCCATTTACTGCTCTAGACCAGCAGGAATATGAACAACAACACTGTTACTACCGTAGAACAAAAGATGTATCGATATTAACACTTACACTCACAAGCGACTGACGTAACCCAACTCACTAGCCCAGACCACCAGGGATACAAATATTACCGTTTACTGCTTTGGACAACCCAGTATGCAGATAACCTTCACTGATGAGATCTGGTTGCTTTATAAATAATAAAATGCTGCCTAATATTTTTTAGGTTATTTTTGATGGCAGGCGCAGTGTCCAGACCCCCAGCCGGCTGTCCAGACCCCCAGCCGGCCCAGTGTCCAGACCCCCAGCCGGCCCAGTGTCCAGACCCCCCGCAGGCCCAGTGTCCAGACCCCCAGCCGGCCCATTGTCCAGACCCCCAGCCGCCCCAGTGTCCAGACCCCCAGTGTCCAGACCCCCAGCCGCCCCAGTGTCCAGACCCCCAGCCAGCCCAGTGTCCAGACCCCCAGCCGCCCCAGTGTCCAGACCCCCAGCCGCCCCAGTGTCCAGACCCCCAGCCGCCCCAGTGTCCAGACCCCCAGCCGCCCCAGTGTCCAGACCCCCAGCCGCCCCAGTGTCCAGACCCCCAGCCGGCCCAGTGTCCAGACCCCCAGCCGGCCCAGTGTCCAGACCCCCAGCCGGCCCAGTGTCCAGACCCCCAGCCGGCCCAGTGTCCAGACCCCCAGCCGGCCCAGTGTCCAGACCCCCAGCCGGCCCAGTGTCCAGACCCCCAGCCGGCCCAGTGTCCAAACCCCCAGCCGGCCCAGTGTCCATCTACAATGGAATAGCGGGAACATCGCCTCTGCTCACACGCCTTCACCGAAATCAGAGCTGGAGGGAATATTGATCTGAAGCCAAAAGTGAGGGAGAT